>NW_025943840.1:0-66979 GCF_000764305.2 Hyalella azteca | reverse complement strand
AAATCTCTTGGTGGAATGCATGAGTGAAATCGTCTGGTAGGGTCCATGAGTGAATTCTCTTGATGAATTTCATGAGTGAAATCTCTTGGTGGAATCCATGAGTGAAATCGTCTGGTAGAGTCCATGAATGAAATCTCTTGATGAATTTCATGAGCGAAACCTCTTGGTGGAATCTCATGCGGTGCTCGTCCGAGACAGCTCTCAAGTTGTCAGGGAAAAATTTTTGGTGTCGGTGTGGGAAACGTATTCTCAAGAACATCCTCGAGCCAATTATCCTGAGGGACATTAACTGCCGCTGGACTATTAATTCATAGTTGTCCGCGTGCTCGTTCCCTAAGAAAACTTACCCGTTACAGTTTTAAAGCTCTTCGATCCACGCTGTCAACTCTCTGGGGAGCAGAGCTTTCAGGGAATGTTTTATCTTTCTTTATATATGGGATTTGCGGTCCAAGAAAAACATCAGCCTTGATCCTGGGCTCCGACAAAGAGTGTCAAAATTTCTTTTTAAGTGCACAAACTCACGCGCAGTCGCGTCCATTGTCCTTCGCAGTTTTTCACCAAATTGAGATTAATTTAAAACGAGTGAAGGTAAATAATAATTGGGTTGACAAAGGCGACATGCTTCCGCTTGTATCGATCAGATACACCATTCATCCAATCTTCGTTTTTTTTTATTTTCATTCAAATTATGACTTCTAGGCAATGGTAATACTTTTGTTTGTAACTGACAATTCTGGCGCGAATCAACAAAACATTTAATTTTTTTAAATCAGCAGACCCGAATCAATCAAAATCACTTCACACATTACTCGTAAAAAATTTGTTTAATTTGCTGCATAACTATTTTGATGAACTAATGTCTCCACGTCAATGGGAAATTCCTGTAATTAAAAATACTGACGCGATACAGCAAGCAAAACAGTTATGATTTTTGAAATCAGCGTACCCGAATTAGTTTGAATCACTTTATATTACGCTTTGATGGTAAAAATACTTCGACAACAAATACATGCACATGCAACATTTAAATCGTGTCCTTAAATACAAATCGTATTCATTCGTAATATTTTTCTGTGAAGTCATTACTGTATGCTTCTATTAATTCATTAAAACAAAAAATCAAACGACGACATTAATGACTCACGGGTCAGGTTTCAGGCTGAGGATGAAGTGGACCTCTGTCTCATCCTTGTGTTAAAGGCGGGAACATCAAAAGTTTTGAGCTATACCTTGTGAAATATCAAAATGGGCGTAAGTAAATTAATTCGATTATTATAATTATAATAGGAGACATGATAAATTTTCTAGAATTTTTTTAAATGTCTCAGACAAGTTTCTGGAGCATGATCCATTTGAGGCAGAGACAATTATTATGTATTTCTACGCATATTTTTCACTTGTTATTCGTCCACGTGTTTTTGACCGCGCCCGTAAGTCCAGCACTGACAGGCCGCTGTCAAGTAGCACGTGGACATCGAAGGTTCCCGAGAAACTTAAGCCTTTGATGCTACAATGTAGTGTTTAAAAGACTTTTCATGATGATAATGAAGCAGTGCGATAGCTGCAGGAAAAATAACAAACTGTATTGGGGTATGGTTGTCACACCAGCACGATATTAAAAACAGTTTGATCTACTCCGACGGTCTGAGTGGCTATAGATATTAGTTTTGTACGGCGGTCAACCCTCCAGTGGTCGCGTGCTAAAAAAATGACGAGAATGGTCATGTGTATCATCTATATTGATGTGTATATCATCTATAAATAAGAGAAAAGAACATCTGAGCTTCGATCATGGTTTGAGTAAGAATCCTATCAATAAAGCCCCTTTTCTCTAATGTAACTAACAGAAAACACTTACAAGCAATAAAAAATCATTATAACTCAAACATCAAATCCAGAAGCGATAAATTCACTATTGTCCATTGTTATTAAAAGATTATTAATGCTTAGCAATTTCAGCTGCCATAAGCAGTAAAATAATTACAATTAGAGCATAAAATCATGGCTAATTACGCACAAACAAATAGAATGATCATGTTCAAAATTAGTCGCATGGCATATGTTTTTAACCGCGGGTCATACGTAATTGGTCACAGGTCATACATACGATGTAATACTCGTATCTATGCCTAATAAATACATATGATGATACTCGTATGTAATCCGGGGCCTCTGAGGAGCGCCTGCTTCACAACAACACGTGACCGGCACTTGAGCGCGTTTGAGCGCGTTTCTGAACGTTCACTTTAAAGTACATGGAAACAATCGAAATTAATGCTTGTATATTTTGAGAAAATCATAAATTCATGCAAATGAATTACTTATGTAATCTACGCGACCACTGCAGGGTTAAATCATCCGGGCTCGTATTTTCTGGGCTAAATCATCCTGACTCGTAATGTAATTGTTTAAGGGCGCTGCGCAGCTAATCACCACGTGTCTCATCTTTGTGCAGCACAAGTTTCTGGGGATTTACTGGAAGCCGGCTTCCGCAGCGAGACTTTCGCAGCGCAATATATTTTGGACTCGCTTAGTCCTTAAAATCTTGTGTAAACATAAAGAATTGCTTTCTAAACTATTTATAAGGTAATTCTGTGCTGATCGTGTGAAATGCCTTCGGAAGTTTACAAATAATTCATGTGGCAACCGAAGTTAAAGACCTAAATTAACTTTCACATATTTGTAAGAGGACGATCTTACCATTGTATTAATATTGAATTATGCAAATGAAAAATTAATGTATTTTTAATATGCATTGATGTCACTTTTAAGGGCAAAAAAAAAATAAATAAGAAGAAAGAATCAACTTAAACGCAATTAATTCGCCGAATTATTTATTACTCTGTTCTATGAATTAATCGAGTTAGACCCCACTCATAATTAACCAGTGCGCGTAAGTTATGCACAGGTCTGCTACCGATGCGTGTATTTAAAAATAGAACAAGATCAATGATTTGTAATATTAAACAACGCAAACTTGAAACTTTTTTTTGTCCATTCATATTTCTACGTAAAAATTGTCTGAATCATTTGAGTCGGATTCCAAACTTTGTTTAGACTAGATTTTCAAATGATTGAACAATCATGTCAAAACCCACGGTCGTGTCGTGTCGCTGTCTTGTGCCAACACCCAATGTCGTGTCAATTAGAATTGTTGCACGTCTTTGAACACTTTCCACGAAATTTTTGTCCTTTGCAAGTTTCGTTGACCTCACGGCGTTTCCAAACTCTAGGTTCGGGCGCACGACAGCAACAAACAACTGCTTCATCGCTTCTGCATCTATAAGGAACTCGTATAAGAGCGTCTGATTAGTCCAAGAAGTTTGTTGGATGTGTTAGCCTGCGTTTCAACATGCTTAGAAAATTTCAGCTCCTTGTCGACATAAACTCCGAGATCTTTTTCCACACTAGACTTTTCAATCATTACTCTCTCATTGCAACCGTGTCTTCTCATCCTGTAATCTTGCGGTTCATTGTTCTTCCCGAGGTGAAGTACTTTACACTTGTCAGCATTAAAACGCAGCTGCCACGCATCAGCCCAGTTAGCTGAACTATCAAGATAACCTATCAAATGCACTTTATTTTACGCATCCATTTCACTTTATTATGCATCTTTATTGACTTTATTTGAGGCATCCCTTATACTGAAAATTCTGACGGTGTGCAAAAAATGGTTATGATTTCTAAAATCAATGCACCAAACTTAATAGAATTCTGTTTACATATCTCCAGCAATAAATTTTTGTTGTTTAGTGAAATTCGCGATTTTTTGCTTCTTCCGATGGTAATTTATGTCAAATGCACTCATTTCATGCATGAATCAATGCGTGCTTGTATATAATTCTTCCAAAGTGTCAAAAGCCATTGAGCCAAACATCAATAAATTCTTGCATTGACTTAGTAAACTAAAATCGCCGCATGTGAACAAGAGAAACATATACGAGGTAAAGTAACACGGGCAACAAAGCTCTGGTACTTTTCATCTGAAGCTATTTAATTTAATTAAATTCTTTTTATTTTAGCCGGTATTTTTCGATTGTTCGTTATTTCCGTTTACAAACTCTGAACAAAGCGTCGTGCTATAAGGTTATACAGTATCAGTCAATTATGAAGCTTTAAAGACAGAGAAAAAATCGCTTGAAAACATGTCTTTGTTTCAATTTAATAACTGAAATCTCTGAAGTTATTGATTCTTTCATAGACTAACTAGCAAAAAATTTATTTTGCCAGAGGATAAATAAGAGAAAATAACTGCTGCGTTTGCGGTAACAATGAGCGATTCATGTATACCGACCATTAAATCAATACTGATGATCCATGCATTTCTTTCATATGAATTTTCTGGCTGCCAATCAAAGGCGTTGCGTGAATGCAGAAACTGAACGATACAAAAAATACAACTCTCTTAATAATAAGCAATGAGTAATAGCCAAGATGCGGCATTCAAACGTAATAAACCTTTAAACATAACTTCGATTAGTCACATTTTATAATCTACGCCGGCTGAACTTGCTAGAGAGTTTAGTTTGTCATTTATGGTGATCCCAAGTCAAGAAAATGGTAACTTATTACAATAACTATACAAACATGCAAACAAGAACGTTTATTTTCTACTTGTTTCTTCAAAATTCAATCGCTAGAAATTATTCCATTTGAGAGTTAATTCGAAACTCTTTACTTCTACTCTACGGTAAATTTAACTGATGAAGATATTGCAATATTTAGGCGTCAAAGATGAAATTTGTAAAAAACTTGTGTAATATATATTTTGCTTCAAGTACTGACTACAGCAAAATACTGACGTGATACAGCAAAACGGTTATGATTTTTTAAATCAGCGTACCCGAATTAGAGTAAATCAGTATATTACGTTTTGATCGAAACATATTTCGACAACAAATATATGCACTTGCAGCATTCAAATCATGTCCTTAAATACAAATCATATTCATTCGTAATATTTTTCGGTGAAGTCATTACTGTAAACTTATCTCAATTAATAATAATTAAAATATATCAAACGACTACATTAATGACTCACTGGTCAAGTTTCAGGTAGAGGAAAAAGAGTCGACGACCTCAGTCTCATACTTATGTTAGAGGCGGGAACATCAAATGTTTTGAGCTATACCTTGTGAAAAATCAAAATGGGCGTAATTTAATTAATTATCAATCATAATAATAATAATAGACATGATAAATTTTCTAGAATTTATTTTTAAATGTCTCAAACAAGTCTTTGGAGCATGAGCCATATGTGGCAGAGACACTTTTTATGTATACGCGTATTTTTCACTTGTTATTCGTCCACGTGCTATTTGACCGCGCCTGAAAGTCCAGCACTGGTAGGCCGCTGTCAAGTAGCACTTGGACATCGAAGTTTCGCTAGAAACTTAAGCCATTGATGCTACCATGTAGTGTTTAAAAGACTTTTCATGATGACAATGAAGAAGTGCGATAGCTACAGGAACAATAACAATATGTATTTAGGTATGGTTGTCACACCAACACAATATTAAAAACGGCTAGATCTGTTCCAACGGTTTGAGCAGCTATAGATTTTATGTTGACATATGACGGTCAACCCTCCAGTGGTCACGTGCTAAAAACTGACGAGATTGGTCGCCTGGCATTGATGTGTATGCCATTCATCAATTATGAGAAAAATATGTCTCAGTACTCACTGTAGAGACTGACAAAGAGCGCATTTTCTCGTCGACGAAAACGTGAAGGCACGGACAGACGGACGGGCGGACATGACGAGTACAATAGCGCCTTTTTTCATAAATGAGAAAATGCGCTAAAACATCAGAGCTACGATCATGGTTTGAGTAAGATCCGGGGCCTCTGATCGAGGAGCGCCTGCTTCACAACAACACGGGATCGGCACTTGAGCGAATTTGAGAGCGCTTCTCGAACGTTCACTTGAATTACCTGGAAGAAATCAAAGTAATGCTTGTATATTTTGAGAAAATCATAAATTCATGCGAATGAATTACTTATGTAAACTACGCGACTACTGTAGGGTTAAATCATCCGGGCTCGTATTTACAGTGCAAGTTTATTATACTTGCTGTTCTTTTCTATAACACGCATTTTCTGCGTATAAATTTCTTATCCGGCAAAGCCAAATTTGTACGTAGAAGGCATTAAATTATGTACATGTTTAGGCATTGTTGGCCAAACGATATGTAAAAAAATTCAGCAACAAACGCGAGGCTTACCATTCTTCTTCGCGTTTAGAGATCGACTCTGCTTTCGAACGCTCCGTGCCCAAAATGTGCAGTTACGAATGATTAGTTTGCTAACGGCATAATGTGAAGTGATTATTCTACTTTTATTCTACAATTGTTTTATTATCCGAGCCGTAAGACACAATCCTCCTAAACTCGCCTTAAGTGTAAACTCACGAGCCTTCTTCTAGTTAAGGATAATGAAATCATTAAGATTTTCGTATCTTTCCTTGTCCAAAGATTATTGAGCACAGTTGAAAAATTATCGCCTGTGATAAAAACGCGTTAAAGAAAAGTGAAAAAGAGTCAAGTAAAATATGACAATAATATCACTAAATCTAAAGGCTTTATCTATAAATGTAGCGGTAGCGCTGTAGCGGCAAAACCTCGTATCGCTACTTAAATATGTAGCGGGTGCTACCGCTACCGCTACATTGCCTTAAATGTAGCGCCGCTACCGCTACCGCTACTGAAAATGTAGCGGCCGCTACATGTAGCGCGCTACTGCCCACCTCTGAATTTACGGTATTGCTCAGATTTATTAAATGCACCGAGTATGATAATACAATGCTGCAATCACTTCACACCCATAGGAATGAGCGTGACTTTGTCCGGATAATGATGCACTATTTGCCATTGTGTGGGTCATTTTGACCCAGGTTGACCCGGCAGGAGGGCATATCAGTGTAATTAAGTACCGTCCACACGCTCAAACTTATCGTCAGTCTTGCATGTCATGCCAGGTTTGACGACAAGACGGAGCGTGTGGACGCTCAAAGTTTGACGTCTTGCATGACGGGTGGGCGGAGTTTGAGGTTTGACAAACCTGGAAAAGACGGACGGGCGAGACCTTTGGGTTTATGCAAGACTGATGGATAAGTTTGAGTGTGTGAACGGGCAACCGACTAATTGGTCAAACTTTTACACTATCTCAGTCTATATTGATGTTGAGGACTGTGACATTGTTCCTCGCTAGCTCTAGTTTTCCATATCTCAAGATATCCGACACTGGTTTCACGATTTCTTTTGGCGAGTTTATCGAGTTATATCGTAGTTTCCATTGTTTGTGTTAAATTCAATCAAAAGCTACAGTGACAAGAACAAGAGAGCACTGGCCTGTGTGGCATTGATTGCTAAGTGCAAAGAAGTTGACCCTACAGCAAACAAAGACTTTGTAACGAAGAAAATTAACTCTTTATCGAAAAGAATGTGCCAAAATGAAGTCGTCAATGTGGCCTGATGCTGGCGGGGATGCTGTCTATCGACAGTGGGATTTTATGAAACCATTTTCAGGACCACCGCGAACGTTTGCATCGCTTTAACCTAATTATGGTGGCACAAACTGCGCTCACTGCAGCGAGCAGCACTAGCTCCTCCATTGCCGCGAGCGCACAAGACTGAAGGAAAGTTTGAACGGGTGGACGCTCGTCAGTCGTCCGTCTTGTCGGTCAAACTTTGGCATGACATGCAAGACTGACGATAAGTTTGAGCGTGAGGACGGGGCTTAACGACCGCTCTCTGCTCGCGCTACGTGTGAGAAAGTGTGTCAACATTTGAACAATATTGACCCGTATATTTCTCTGAGTTACAAAATACGTAGTTCATGCGATATCGTAACGAGAATCTTTCAAAATAACGGGCAATGAGATCGCTTAGTGCCACAAAGTCTACGTACTAAATGCAACTGCACATTGATTTGAACATCAGCTGCATGACTCCAGGCGAAACATTCATGTCCGGTGGCGGAAGAAAAATGTTAAAGAAGTTTTAAACAATAATTAAGCAAAGATAATATGTGTAAGCACATCCTGAGTTATTATGTTTCCATTGCCGCTTTAAAACCGAATTGATTACCTAACAAATGCTCATAGAGAAAAAATAGCAATAATTGCTTTTTATATCCCAAAAGTCATGACATCATTGCCGTAGAATAAAATTTCTGAAATTATCTCATCATTTTGAGCTATTGTCCACGATCGGTCATTATTTAATTTATTAGCAATAAATTCGAATGATATTCCTCTTATTCACTTTTATGAAGCGTGTAAAATTCCTCATTAATTTCCACACAGCCAAATATATGGAATAATTTGATTCGACGTAGAATTATAGCTTAAATAATAAAATTCCAACTGATACTTTGTTCTGGGCCATCACAGATTTCGATTGCAAAAAAACATATTACAAACAAAATTTGCAGTCTAAAGATATTTAAAAATAACAAAATGAGTTATTTTTCTTGCTGTTGGTACCTACAGCATGTGAAATAGTGAAATATTGTGTTTGTAAATAATTCGATGATATAATGATTTTAATTGATACAAATTTTCTTTGCAGTTCTACGAAAATAAAAGACGGATAAGGTCTCAACCCAGTCTTGTTTCGCAGCAACAAGAGGTGAGTTCGCCTTGTCAGTTATTCTTTACTGACATCCGCATTGAATATGATTCATTTATTAAATAAATCATTTCTATATAACTTGCATGAGATTGTTTAAGCTCATCACATGTCTTGTGCAGGTTTACATTCCACCTGACGGTTAATACTGAGGCTTCTATCACTGTTTTTCAGGTCTACGTCCCGCCTCATCGAAGACGTCAAGCAGCAGATGCCTGCTATGTTCCTGCCGTAGACGGCGCTAATCCAGCCATAAATGGCCTTGTCCCTGCCATAGAAGACTCTGTTCCTCTGGTAAGTATTTTTCTCTTGATTCGAAATGATCAAATGTCATGAAAATAGTGGAATGATTATGAATTGAAATTGCATGTACTAATTTAAAAGTGATGCAGGAAAAACAAAACCACGATTGAAATAGAGCCCATGTTCAATGATTAATCTATGTTTATGGTGTATGTGAGATATTCGCATATAAAGAATAATGTTCTTTGAGCGTATAAATTTGTAAGAACTTGCGATCTTGCAGAATATGCAGAATATAGTACCTTATATGCAGAAAAGTTATAAGGTATTTACATTATAAGGTAAAAAAGTTATCAGGTAAGGTATATTTTTATACCTAACCGTTTTTATATAAAAAAGTTTTGACGTAAGGTATATTTTTACCTTACAACGAAATTTTGTTCGGTAAAAACGTTATAAGGTATTTTGCTTAAATAGAAAATGTAGCCAAATAAAAACAGTAACGAAATAACCATATATATTTAATAAATAATTATAGGTATCTCTGTATGAAGCGGCCCTGCCATACCGTTATGACGATGACTTATAATGATATATGACGTTATGATATGATATATAACGTTATGACGATGATATATGATATATGAATTATAATGATAACATTTTCACAGCCTGGGATAACAATTCCCATCCGGTGGCGAGAAAAGAAACGTAAGACTTCGGCGCTCCAGCATAACCATGAGGTGTGTGCCTAATGTTTCAATGCTTAATGCTCATCTTAGATATTAGAAATAACTGCATATAAATTTGAACAGTGAATTAATGATGAATATCAATTCTGGAGTTTTTCAAAGATACGTGCAAATATTGGAAAAAGTAGCCTCAAGGTTTAATTTCATGGTTTGAGAAAAATTAATGTGTATTTAAGAGAAATTGTTAATATTTATGAGAAATATTTTGTGAGAAATGAATTATAATTGATTTTAAATAAACGTGTATTCTCAGGACCGGCAAAACCTGTCTTCAGAAGAAAACTTGAGAGCCGCTTTAAAAGTGAGTACCTGCAAATTTATCTTAACAGTAATTTTACTTATTTTTATATATTTATCAACCGTGATGCAAATTTATTCTAGAATTTGCATAAAAATTTTTGAATAGAAAATTTTGGACGTCAATTAGACAAATGCATGTTTATTTCAATGAAGAGCTAGAATATTCTTTTATTGTTTGAAATTTTGACAATTTATATAATGATCACATGGTAATTTAATCTAAACATATTTTAATTTTCTGATCTTAATTGCAGCTCGTTTGTGATTCAAGCTTCGACATAGATCAACAATCAGAATATATACAAAATTGTGGCCTCCCCTTGTTCCCGGCTTATGAGTGTTGGGAAAGCCTAAAGATTAGATTAAATTTAATTTACGCCGCAAAATTTGATAGTCGGCTTTATAATGGCAATAAGAGCCATCAAAGGCTTTACAAGAAAATGCTGCAGGTCACTGAAACGCAGTCAAGTAGTTATTTGTTTGCTTGGCCGTCGGAAGTTTACCGTAGAAAATTAAAAGACGCTTCTCACCTCGACTTACACAATTTGACCATCACAGATGCTGTAAATCAGCTAAAGCTGCACTTAATATCCATTGCCATGCTTAATAAAAAATATGTTACAAAAATTATCTCTGGTAAAGGAATTCACTCCGAATTTGGAATTTCTCCCATCCAGAGGGCATTATACACTTTTCTCGTCTTGTACGAATTCGATTTCGTTATAGACGATAATGGTGGAAACGATGGTGCAGTGAGAGTTAGATTTTGATGCTCTATTTGTGTTAGTCGAAGCGTCTTAGAAATAAAATTATTTTAGTTAATCATAGTCAATCTTCCACATGAAAAAAATCACTTGATAATCGGCGTCCCAATGCTCATTTTCGGGTAAATCAGGGGGGTACACTGGCTTCAAATACACTTATACACTGGCTTCAAACCTCACGCTCCGGAGTGATCTTCATGAACGCTGCACAATCACAAGTAAATACTAAATTAATTATTCCATTATATATTGAATTATCAATATCATATTATAATTATCAACATATTGAATTATCAACATCAATAATATTATTATTTATTCAAGTTAATAATTATCATTAATATGTTTGAGTAAATGTGGGTGTGTTTGAAGCCTGTCACCGGAAATTGAATGGGGCTATTCGTGCACAGGGTATACGTAGGTATGTTCTATAACGAGTTATTCATTTAATGTTGGGTTTTTAGGTTTTTTTTCCTTACAGGATATTGCTTTAGTTCGAAACTATTAATAATATTAGGGCTCGTGCCATTCTAAAACATCCGGGATTATAGTATTATGAAAAATATTTTATAGAGTACAACTTAAATTCCCTCCCTATCATATGACGGTAGTTCATAAATGGGAGTTGGACACTAAATGTGTCTATCTTTTTATCTCTTAGTGGTCTATCTCTAATTAACAGGTGTAATTAAGTTATATTACTTATATAGTTATTGATGGTGTCCAGGTTGCCAGAGTGAGGGATGACAGGATCCAGGTTGACGGTATTTTTGATTTCGGGCTACGGAATGACGGGATTTTCTATTTTCAGGGAATATTGATACAAATCAACGCCAGTTTAATCTGGCAATTGTTATAGTTACTAACGAGATGGACCTTATTATCGATTGTTAGTCTCACATCAAGTTGTTTTTTTTATGCAGGTTACATCATGTAGCCTACGTCAACTCACCGATACATCATGTAGCCAACGTCAACTCACCAATACATCATGTAGCCTACGTCAACTCACCGATACATCATGTAGCCTACGTCAACTCACCAATACATCATGTAGCCTACGTCAACTCACCGATACATCATGTAGCCTACGTCAACTCACCGATACATCATGTAGCCTAACGTCAACTCACCAATACATCATGTAGCACTGGGGCGGCTGAAACGTCACTCGGGCTGGGCACAAAACGTTAAAATCTTTTAAAATAAAATACTGAAAGCTTTATGTTTGTTCGTTTTTAATATCCTATTTCAAGGTAGGGCGAAAGGTTCTAAATAGTGCGAAAAACTATAGTGTAAGTGGAAGAAAACCCCCAATTAATTAATGTAATGTCATATTATAATATAACATTATATCCTATTGCATCGAATAAGCGATTTCATTGAATTGTAATGGATTTTATTGATTGCATTAAATTTCAAATAAATTAGAGGAAAAGATACAAAAAACGATGCAAATCTAAGGTACGCTGGATAAACATGGACTCACAGATCCCAGGAAGATCTTATTAAGTACAAAAGTTGGAATTTTTACTGTTCCCTTAACCACGTTTTAGTGATAGTCAACAATGGAACGTCAACTGAACCCTCTACCGTCAAGGGATTAATTGGATCAGTTTGCAATGCTTCTATAAGAAAAAAACCAGCACGGAAATCGCGTAGACCATTCGAGGTACAGAAATGAAATGAACAATATGCGAATGTAAGCAATATTCGAATCTTAGATCAAGGATACAATTATATACGAGTATGTTACACTTGCTTGAAGAAAATTTCGCAAAAAATGACCAAATCTTCATAAAAAACGTTTCGATGTTATTCGGCAGCTCAAAAATTTTACGATACAGATATAATAAGTTTTTAGTCGAAAAAAACGAAGTTAAAACCTAAATTCGCGAATGAAAGACATAGAAAAATAAGCGAAACCAATTTTTTTTTCTCAATTTCGGCATTTGCTTTCCCCCCTTGAAATTGTGAATAGATAAGTTTTACCGGTTTCTATGCTTTGTCTTTTATGATTTTTTAAATTTAGATTTTAACTTCTATTTTTGAACAACTGATTGCATCTGTATTCTGGAAATTCGAAACTGACGATGGAGCTAGACTTTAAAAAGTTTTTTTTTATGAAGATATGGCAAGTTTTTGTGGGATTTTTTCTTGCTTCTGAATTTCTAGTACACTGAAACATTGGAATTTCGCGTACCTCGCAAGTATCGCCGGCTTAACTTGCATAACGGAGTAAATCATGAAGGAATTTAATTAAAAATTTCGTAAATAACGAAAGATTTAGCTAGTATGTGAATGAAAAAGCATTAGGTATCGATTATCATCGTTAAGCTGCAACGCATTACAGGACAAAATAGTATGAAATTAAAAAAAGTCGTACAGATTTGTTTTTATGTCTCGGCGAAAACACTTGAAATGAAAATATATTTAAAACAAAACTATACGTGCTCATTCCTAAATTGAAGTTGCATATATTTCAGGATAGTTNTAGTAATGATCGATCGGCAACTAATAATTATGTTCAGAAGCACACAACCTCATTTTACGCATTCTTGCTATAAATACAGACATTTAATTTACGATTAAATATTGTGTTGAAGCTCGGCGGAGCCTAACGCCCAATTAAGAGATCTTACACCTGACTAATAATGATTATAGTAGTAGATACAAATTAGTTATAAATGCCTGAAGTTATCGCCAGTGATAATTAAAATAGCACTGAAGCTCAAACACGCAAAAACGTTTATGTCAAAAAACATAAACATAAAAACAACATTTGAGCAAACTCAAAAACAGCAAAGAAAATCAAGATAGATCTTACGAATTGATAATAAAGCTAAAAGCTACAGGCCATGCAATGTAAAGTTAAGAAAAAGTTGCCGATGAAAGGAATTTTTGCGCATACTTTCCGATCGACTGCGGTTTCCACTCAACATGCCGGTTATAAACAAAAATTTGTTTACAGAATTTCTTTATATTCAAATTCCTATAGTTGTTAAGTAAGTTGTTGTTCACTTTAGTGAAAGCGCAGGTATATTTCCATTAAAAAGGTACAATAAGACAAGCTGTCGGATCTGAGAGAGAAAATGAAAATACAATTAATTATCTGGGAATGGATTAAAAAAAATACGAGGCAGTAAAATGCGCTCTCCAATACGCCGGTTACAGGCTGCTCTCTGAAATGTTCATAAGCTATCGCGAGGTGGTAAGTTAAAGTTTTCAACAGAATGGAGAACGCATCAACATAAGAAGAAAAAATATTTCATCAAAATCTGCAAGGAGACAAATTATCTGAAAGAAATAGCCGAGAAATTATATGAAATCTGTTCGAGCAGGCAAATAGGAAACAAAGAGTTCAAGATGGAAACAAAGAAAAAATTTTTCGCCTTGTTTATCAGTAGATGTTGTAGGGACCGCAACATAAAAAGGCAATCTCATTTCAATAATTTTACCATGTACTGTTTCTAAAATGAATTTAATTTGTGAAAAATTTCCGCTTATAAACTGAAACCATTATAAATTTGAAATAAAATTGCACAGACTTTACTGCATAATAATAAATGCTTCGATAGATTCGCGTTTACCGTACGTGAGCAGTGAGCGTAACCTTGAAAATTCGAGCCTTAACAAATGGTTCTTCTCTGAGCGTAGTTATGCTAATTTATAAAGGTAATTAAACCTTCAGGTCAAAAATGAAAATTGACAGTGAAAAATATTAAATTTCTTACTTCTTTAATGGATAGTATTGTGTTGTTAGGAATAGCAATAACGTAAGCAAATTAGTAATTATCAGTTTTGGCGCAACAGACTTTCCATTTTGATTTAGAGCTTTCCGTACCTCGGGTTTTGTGAATATCCGGGATTAATTAATTCGTTCATGTTTTAGACTAGTGGTTCTCAAAGACAAGCGGTGAGGACGAGGGGGGCGGTAGGTGGGCGGCAATCCGAAGTCAGAAGTTCGAACTTTTGTTTGACGATTGTACACAACACGTGCGGCGCACCGATCCCAAGGGATGGTTTTTTTTCACTCGGATCTGGATTTTTTTGAACGTCTCTCCTGGCTTTACGTCTCGGACAAATTAAATTACCTGAAAGCTGTTCGAGCAGGCAGATATGGAAACAAAGAGTTCAAGATGGAAACAAAGATATGGAAATAAGGAAAAAACTTTTCGCTTTGCTTATCAGTAGATGTTGTAGAAACCGCTACATAGCTGCAATCTCAGTTCAATAATTGTACCTTGTACTGTTCATGAAATGAATCTAATTTGTGACAATTTTCCACTTATAAACTGAAATTATAAACTTTAAATAAAATTGAACAGACTTTACTGCATAATAATAAACGATTTAATCTATTCGCGATTACCGTCCGTGAGCAGTGAGCGTAACCTTGAAAATTCGAGCGGAGACAAATTATTGTTCTTCATCAGAGCTAAGTTATTCTAACTTATAAAGGTAATTAAACCTTCTCGTCAAAAATAAAAATTAGCAGTGAAAAATAATAAATTTTTTACTTCTTTACTGGATAGTATTGTGTTGCTTGGAATAGCAATAACATAAACAAATTAGTAATTATCAGTTTTGGCGTAACAGACTTTCTATTTTGATTTAGAGCTGTCCATACCTCGGGTTTTGTGAACATCCGGGATTCATTGATTCGTTCATGTTTAAGACCAGTTGTTCTCAAAGACAAGCGGCGAGGACGAAGGGGGCGGTAGGTGTGCGGCAGTCAGAAGTTCGAACTTTTATTTGACGATTGCACACAACACGTGCAGCACACGGATCCCAGGGGATGGGGTTTTCCACTCAGATCTGGGTTTTTGAACGTCTCTACTGGGTTTACGTCTTGGATAAATTTACGGCTGGATTCGCGGCCTGTCTCGCGGACAATTTCCAAATCCCGTGATCTAGGAATATCTCTCAAACTAATGAACGTAACTCGAAAAACTTAGTACACGTATTCATTAGGACCTAACGGAGATGTTCGGCTCGTGAAAATTTTTTGAATTTCACCTTCATTCGTGAGTTATATGGCGATACGGGCCAAAATTCGCAGTAAACAAGGAATTTCTTCCTAACTACAGAACACATTTTAACGAAATTTTGAATATACATTCCTACCTACCAAAAAGTGAGGTTTAGCTCGTGATTTTTTTTCCATTTTGCTTTCGTTCGCGAGTTTTTTTTCTCACTTCACCTTCATTCGTGATTTAAACAGCAATACGTGCTTAAATTCCCAGTGATCTATAAATTTATTCTAAACAACTGTACAGATTTGAACGAAACTTTTTATAAAAATACCTTACCTCAGCAAAGGTGATGATTAGCTGATGACAATTTTGTTCGATTTTGCCTACGTTTTCAAGTTATACGTCAGCCTGCAAAGGTTTGGGAAGCATTATTTTCGACTTTAGCTGCAGGGAAAGTCTAAAGTCTAGTTTAACTATTTTAGACTACACGGCACAAAGCAATTGAAAATAACCAATATTTGAAGTATATATGTGTGATAACTGTCTTTTATATGTATAAGTACCAACTTGCAAGACAGTGCTAGAGTTACAATTAAGATAGTCAGTCCCCCAGCAGTGCAATATTCAAATGAGATTAAAAACTTGACCAAAGTATATTATTTGATAACTTATATGAGTTCATAGGTGATTGGTCTGTGTAATATCTTGCAAAGCAATATAATCGTATTTTTGAAATCTTTTCGATTTTTTTGCACGTCGGCGCACTTTAAGTTAAATACTACTTCAGCAATGCTGATGACTCAATTAATTGTTAAAAAATTATTTTTCCACAATGAAGACCTGAAACAAAGTTTCCGGCTCAAAGAAAACATTTTCATTGTCATGAAAATAGTAAAATGACATTTTTAGTATTGAAAAGCAACTAAAATATTAAGACATGTAAAAAATTCGTATGGCTAGTGGAAAGAATGGTAAACTCACCTATTAATCCCACCTTGTACCCACTCTCCTGCACCTGTCAAACTACCCCTCACCCCTGTGGTCCACCCCTCCCCACCCGACAGCTTTGACCACAAACTGACACCACGACCGAGAACAAGGAATGGTAATCCCTAACTTCCTACCTGTCGACAAGTGCATGCCAATCTAATTTTGTGGTCATCGTGTGAAAGTTTNAAACTCATTTTGATGTACTATAGTTGCAACTTTTTCAGTGGCAGACTTTCATCAAATTTCACCTAAAAATATAACTCAGTACTCACAGCAGTGAGTGACAGGGAGCGCATTTTCTCGTCGACGAAAACGTGAGGTCACGGACCGACAGACAGACGGACAGACAGACGGACATGGCGAGTGCAATAGTGCATTTTTTCATAAATGAGAAAATGCGCTACTCCGAACGATCGTCTATGATCAAATCACAAATAATTAAAAATCAAAATAATTAACAATAACAATACCATCAAAAAAAATTAACAATCACAATTCTAAAAATATTGATAACCTGATCTCTGCTGACATGAGGTTCCTATATCTATAGTCAATGTCTAATTATTGCCCATATTAGCTGATGATCTGCGTAGGCGACGTAGGCGGTATATAATACGGCAAGGATTTACCAGTGACAAAAATAGTGGAAAGTGATGAAGCTTGAAAACATTTGAGATATACCAGTGACAGCTACAGCGCACCAGTGGCAGCTACAGCGCACCAGTGACAGCTACAGCGCACCAGATCATGTAGCGGCATGATTATCCACAACATTCATGTAGCGGCATGATTATCCACAACATTCATGTAGCGGCATGATTATCCACAACATTCATGTAGTAGCATGATTATCCACAACATTCATGTAGTGGCATGATTATTCACAATATTCTAGCTCCAAAACACCGTACCTGAATTACTTGTTCCCTGCTGCCGCGTTTGAACCCCTACCTTGATATGCTTTCTTCTTGTTCATCTGCACCTGCAAATGCGTTTCTAATGAATTTAAACTGTTGGTTGAAGAAAAACATTGACCACATCGTGTGCACGTTGAGTCACGTCCGCAGAATGTTTCGGGATCGAGTTTAAAGTGCGGAATGGTAGTCATGTGCGAAGTTCAATCTGTGTGAATTTTTGTACCGGGAATTTTTCTTAGGTTTTACTGTGTACTTTAACTGTGTAATAAGCATCAGTGTAATAAGTATCAGTAATAAGTTTTATCTCTGAGTTAGAAAGACCTCAGAAATCTGAACTTGACTTCACTTATTGTTAATCTTACTGCTAGTCTCTTTAGTTGAACGAAAGCATTATGCGCGGTCGTCTTCACTCACCCATCTCTATAGAGCTGCGAGTAGTGAGACGAAACCTGTAAGATATTGTGGATAGATCGAGGTCTTGTTTTACATCCTGTGCATTGTGATCCCACAATAACGTGACCGCTACCAGCTACCTCATTGACCATTAAATAATTTCAGGTTGAGTGCGCATGCCGTCATTAGTTGTAGCTGATGACCGTAGATAATAGCATTTTAGCTAAGATATCAGCCAGACACGGCGGGTTAGTTTGCAGTTTGTCACGCACCTTGGTTTTTAGTGAGCGTAAGCTATAAACGCACATACGTAGCCAGAGTTGTTGTGAATCGAACATTTCGTTATGGAATTTCGACCTTTGTATAGGTGGTCGATTTGAATTTTTTCAGAATGCGTGCATGCATTTGGATTTCTCGAGTTTATGAGAATATCGCGTAATTCTCGACTTGTTTTACTTCTTTTCGTTTTTATGTAAACAATACTTAAATATTGGATGCTGGAGATCTCTAGACAGCTTTTCGTTTATGTCATCTGTTATCGACAGAGTGTACTGCGTATAGTTGAATGTAAAAGCCAAATCATTCTTAGGGTTCAAAAAGGTAGCGCTTTTTATCAGTTTTCTATTAGAGCGAATTCAACGTGACCTTAAAGCCAAATCAGCTAAGCTAGTTTAGTAATATGTATGTCGTCGATGTTTGAGGTACGTTCTCATGTAAATAGCAAATTATTTGCGGACTGCGGAGCGTGTATACTGGAGTAAACATTTTAGAAGCATTTTAATTTTTAGATTTTTGTCTTGCCGTTAATTAATATGGTATTCATGTTCAATTTAATTCTTTTCTAGATATTTTTTCATGCCATTCATTTATTTTATCTGCCTCAGTAATAGACCAGGGCTTTTTCTCATTGATATTCTCATTAATAATCCCGATACAAGACTCAGCCAATCTCATTAACAGTTTTCAAATCTCATTAACAGTTTCAGTGTTGCTCATGCTCGCCAATAAAAATTCTTCAGAAACTAAAGTCTTCAGGTTCTCTCGGTGACTAAAGGTTACTATTATTATTAGTGCATCGTATTTTGTATTCAGTATTGCTACATTATAGGAATGCATAGTATACTGACTGAATTACAGTCAGTATTATTCCTACAATTAATGTTTTGTCCATTGATCAAAATTTGATACCGATCGCACTTGTCGATTTTTGGCTAGGAAAATCTTCGCAAAATCATCACCAGCATGTATGCAAAAATTGCATTAATTTTTCAGCTCCGAAAGTTTGCGCATAATTTTTGGTTGGAAACAATTAATCCATTATCAATTATGGCGAACCAAACTCACTTCTATGTACTAGTTGCAACTTTTTCAGTGGCAGACTTGCAACAACTATCACCTAAAAAATTTCAACTACAGTTAATTATTCTCTACGGGAATAGATCTTCAAACTTGTATTACTATCGGGAATTTTTCATTATCTCATACGATTATTTTTATACCAGAGAGTATTGAGATAAAGCGAATGTGGAATCATTTACTTCACTTGACATGGGTGAAATTATTTTCCATTTGGAAAGCGAAAAGAGCATTACGTTTCCAACATGGGCGTGATTGCATGAAATTTGGCAGCAGTACTAATCCAATAGGAAAGTATTACGTATCCAGCAGGGAAGTACAATGTGTGCAAAATGGATCACATTATCTCATTTGGCCGCAGTACGGTTTTGGAAGGGAAGCAATGCGTATCCGATATAAAGTTGTAAGTAAATACTAGACGAGTACATTCTGCCATTAGAGTAGCAGATTGAGAGCAGTAAAGTAGCAGTACGTGTTCAGTAAGTGAGCAGTGAGCAGTTCTTATTCTGTGGGTGAACTTAACTTATTCTATTGGTTGTTCATATTCTTCGATAATTTTTTGATGTTGTCAAATAGGAATAAATGCGTAAATTTACATTTAAATTATAGGTCAATTTTGAGCATGGGGAATCTGGATAAAAGAACGCTGGTTTTTGTTTTCGCGGTTTGTTAATTCAAAGTGAGAACGCGGAGAGAAATTTTTCAAGAACCAACTTGCAAATGTGATAAATTCGGCTGTATCTTCATCCCAGTGACATGTAAAAATATAACTAATATTAAGGCAAAAATTGAATCAATAAAATAAAATTACTAGTTAGTCCAGTTAACTTTTTGACCACCTATTTAAAAAAAAACTTATGTGCGTGTTATAACAAGCAGGGATTTTTATTTTTGCCAGCGCTTATGGATTACAGCAGAATTTCATCAATCAGGAAATCAACTGTTTGTTTCTATATGATGTAGGTACGTCAACTAATAGTAGATAGAGTTTACTTTTTACTTGCTTTTTTTTTTGTGAGGAGGTTCACATTTCAAAGTGTAGTGGATTCGGGCTGTGGTTACACATAGAATTATTGTTTGTTCATTATTCCAGCCATAAATAGACCGTTTAGAAGTAATGTTGAAATATCCTGGAAATGAACGTAGTTGAATTTTTTACTCCCTTCACATATTAAATTTTGACTGCAGGCTCGATAGAGCACTGCGTTGTTTTTAAGTTATTTAAAACCAGTTAATTTAAGCTATTATTTATTTGTTATCGTAGTTTGTCCAGAGGTGACCAGGATATATAGTCACGAATGCTGCTGCTACGTTGAGTTGGTCAGCCGGCAAGAAGACTTGATTTAATCAACGTGTTAAACACCTAATCCGCAATTGTAACGAAGGTTGCAATAAAATTGTAACAATTGAAAGAACGCGTCGAATGTAACTCCCGAAACTATCAGATTTAGACACGCGGTAATAGGGTTTCATAACAAAATATTATAGCCTGTTTGCACGAAATATATGCACAAACTGTGTAAACTGAAAAAAACTGAGGTTTTCCAGTCCCAGAGCGCATATTTCTGGGAATATTTATTTAGATAAATTTATGAGGAATTGGTAAGGAGTGTGGAAAGATCGTTGGAAATTGATAGGCAGGATTGGAAAATTTTTTAACTTTGTTTTCCAACCTAAAAATTGTAGAGCACTCAACAGGATTTGTATAAAAAAATGGCTTGAGGATTTAAATCTCAAAAAATTGTGTTATAGCTGGTAACCAAAACAAATCTATTTGTGATGCCACATTAATAATTGTCCATAATAGCATTTAATTTTGTTCACGATACATCGGAATATCTGGAGCAAATCTGTTGCTGACATTTGCATATCCCATCATGGTATTTAATGATGGAATTTCATGAGGTTATGAAGTTATAGAAGTTTATTTAAGTTTGATGGGAACGATGGATTTACTATTGCAGTCTGAATTGAACTGATTTTGGATGATGAGAACAAATATTTCTTTAATATTAGAGCTTCTGTTTTCTGCCTGTCCTTTTTGTTTTACGATCAAATATATTGGATCGAAGTATCCAGATAGGCTTCTTGAATATGAAACAAATGAAATTAAAACAAACACGACTGGTCACATTTACGAAATATGATACAGCAAACGCCAAACGCGTTCAAGACATTTTATTCGAACGCGTTCAAGACAATCTATACGAACGCGTTTAAGACATACTTACTAACGTGTTATGTTTAATAACCTGTGGCCGATCACAAATTTTTATAGTTAGCTGGGGTTTGATCACGAAACTCAGCCCTCCAGCTTGTGGCATCCAAATTTTGTTTAATGCCCACCCTGCTGCTTGTGTGAACATTCAGGAATGTAGACTCAGGAATAGACCTGTAGGTTTTTAGCTTTAATGTTAGTTTGGCTAGATCTGGCATAAAGACAAGTTATTAGACTTTAGAAAAAGAAATCACGAACTATAAGGGAAAAAAAGACGAGCCAGATGTGACCTCAATTGTAGCAGCAACAAGATACTACCCTGTGGAATGGAGGCTTGAAGATTCGAATTGGTTGAAGATTTATTGATCAACCAATCACCGATTAGCTATCATCGCATACTGTTTCTTGTTCATGAACTGTAACACCCAATCAATTTACTTCTCATTACCGTGACCCAGACGTTAAAGTGAGTCGGTATCATAACTACTGTAAACGATTCGTGATGAAGCGCATGTATATCGAGTATATGTGTGCCTAACTCTTTTTTCCCCCTATATCCTCCATTTCAAGTCTCATATTTACTAATTCATAATTAAAATTTGTGATTTCTGCTTAATAATTTTAAGCTTACTCATATACGAGTAGATAAAAGCCTCATTATCTGAAGAAATAATACTTCTGCACTCTTTTTCAATGCAAGTTCCCCTGTCATCGACAGTACACGCGTCTCTTGTATCATTTTTCTACTCTCTTTATTCGTATAAGAATTAACAATCACAACAATTATATAAATAATAATAACCTTAAATCAGCTGACATGAGGTTCCTATATCTATAGTCAAAGCCTAATTATTGCCCATATTAATTGATGATCTGCGTAGGCGATATAGGCGGTACATAATACCAGTAGGTAACTATAGTATAACAAACAACAAACGGACGGTTACTTAAACTTGAAACTTCTCATTAAATAGGCTACTGATAAAACTGATACCAACTAAAATTAAACATAATAACTGCAACAATAACAAAAGACACTGATTAAGAACCGGATTAATCGGGAACTTGTTTGTAGAAAGCTGCATCATATCCAAATTCAAGTTGATACTCATAGTGAGTCAGAATAAAGTCATGGAATTTCGTCTTTAAAATGAATTTGGAGTAATCTTTTTTAAAACCACTGAGTAACTCTTTTCATATTTTACGCAATTGAGAACTGTTGGCTTTTCCAATTTCTAAACGACCGGTTCAATTGAAGCGCATACGGCCTTCTTCTTGTGGGAATGCTAAGGAACAATACAGTATGAAAATAGGAAGATAATGACGATTCAAAACGAAGTTAAATGCGGGAACGAGCCTCATTCGTGAATTTTAGAAGCCAAAATTTATTAAAATGAATATTTTTTTTAATTTTAGACAGCCTATAAAACTCGCTTGTGCGAGTCAACGAAATATTGTTAACATATCTTACCACAGATAGGGTATAGATTTAATTCATAGGGTATAGATTCGGACTCACCGCAAAGTAAGCTTGGCCGTTCAAGATTCATGTGCTTCAGATTCTACGATCAAAGAATAGCTGACGATTTTTTTAACTGAAATCGTGTTAAACAGACGCCTAAAGTTCTTATCCGCTCGAAATGGTCCATTGATTGATTTTTACGGTCCTTTCCCGCTTTTTAGCGCATTTTCTCATTTATGGTAAAAAAAAGCGCTATTGTGCTCGTCATGTCCGTCCGTCAGTCTGTCTGTCCGTCCGTGACTTCACGTTTTCGTCGACGAAAAAATGCGCTTTCTGCCTCTCACTGCAGTGAGTACTGAGTAATAATTTTTGGCATTTTGGTTTCAATCTCTTCCGTGTAAATAAAGTCGTTCTGTTGATTTTACTTGTAATCTTGAAAGTTTATGAATTGTTGATGAAGTTCGTTTTATAAACTTTTTAAATTAAAATAAGGAGAATATTCTCGGCGTTTTCTGATGAGCGTCTGATGATCTCTTCCATCGTGAAAACTGTTCGCTGCATGCAAGTCTCCCTGAAAACTGGTAAGCCTATCTACTATACATCAGTTTAATTTTGAAATTCCTAATAAATTCACTCAAAAAAATGATCCAAATTTACTTACATTCCACTTGAAACCCAAGCTTTGAAGGACCCCTCCTACGAAATGCTGGCAGTTTCTTTTTCTTAGGTGGTACTACCCCTATTACCTTTTTCTTAGGTGGTTTTTCTTAGGTGGTACTCCAGTTATGATTTTAAAGACCGGCTTTAAACATGGGATTAGATTTTCGACAGTCATAGTCATTGGCTTTTTGATTAAACCGAGACTTTCTGAAGGTATATTTTTAAACAGGAACTTGTTTCCATATCGTTCCGTTTTCATTGATTTCCTAATGACTGCTTCTTTATCACAACTTCTTTGCACTAAAATGCCTTCTTCTAACTTTTCGAAAAACCACCAAGCCCGCCCCACGCGTATCGTTATGAGCTCATGATAAGCACCCTTCTTGAAAAGGTAACTGTTCGGTTTGGGACTCAACGTAGCTTATTTAATGAAAAGTTTCAAGTTTGAGTAACCGTACGTTTGTTGTTCATTATAGTATAGTTAACTACTGGTATTATATACCGCCTATGTCGCCTACGCAGATCATCAGCTTGTATGGGCAATAATTAGGCATTGGCTATAAATATAGGAACCTCAGTTCAGCTGATATTAGGTTATTATTGTTATTTTTAGAATTGTTGTAATTGTTAATTCTTATACGAATAAAGATAGTAGAAAAAAAAGATAAAAAGAGACGCGAGTAATGTTGATGATAGAGGAACTTGCATTGAAAAATAGTGCAGGAGTATTATTTATTGCCGATAATGAAGCCCATATCTACTCGTATATGGTGAAGCTTAAAATTATTCAGCAGAAATCATCAGTTTTAATTATGAATTAGTAAATTACTACACAGCCGAAAAAAACTAGGATACATACGATATGAGACTTGAAATGGTGGATATAGGGACTCCCGTTGAAATGAGTTAGGCACACATGTACTCGATATACGTACGTTTTATCACGAATCGTTTACAATAGTTATGATACCGTCTCACTTTAATGTCTGGGTTACGGTAATGAGATGTAAATTGATAGGGCATTGCAGTTCATGAACAATGAACAATATGAGATGATAGCTAATCGGTGATTGGTTTATAAATAAATATTCAATCAATTCAAATCTTCAAGCCTCCAGTCAACAGTATAGTATCGTGTTGCTGCAACAGTTGAGGTCACATCTGGCTCGTCTTCTTTTCCCTTATAGTTCGTCATTTCTTTTTATGAAGTCTAACAACTTGTCTTTACGCCAGATCTACCCAAACTAACATTAAAGCTAAAAACCTACAGGTATATTCCTGAGTCTACATTCCTGAAGTTTCACCCAAAGCAGCAGGGTGGGGATTAAAGAAAATTTGGGAGCCACAAGCTGGAGGGCTGAGTTACGTGATCAAACCCCAGCTAACTAGAAAAATTCATGATCGGCCACAGGTTATTAAACATAACACGTTAGTAATTATGCCTTAAACGCGTTGGTATAGATTGTCTTGAACGCGTTCGTCTAGAATGTCTTGAACGCGTTCGCTGTATCATATTTCGTAAATGTATCCAGTCGTGTTTGTTTCAATTTCATTTGTTTCATATTCAAGAAGTCTATCTGGATACTTCGATTCAATATATTTGATCGTAAAACTAAAAGCTCAGGCAGAAAAGAGAAGCTCCAATATTCAAGAAATCTTTTTCTCGGCATCTAAAATCAGTTCAAATCAGACGGCAATAGTAAATCTATCGTTCCTATCGAACTTAAATAAACAAATTTCATCATTAAATAACATGCAGGGATATGCGAACGGCAATAACAGATTCGTTACAGATATTCCGATGTATCGTGAACAAAATTATATGCTGTCAAGGACAATTATTATTGTAGCATCACAAAAAGATTTGTTTTGGTTACCAGCTATAACGCAATACAATTTTTTGAGATTTCTGCCATTCGTAGAAAACTATTCCTTGGCTAACTCAACAAGAAATAATTTTACTGGAGCCTAATGCCTATCAAGCAAGATTGTTTGTGGATGCACAATTACTAATTATTTTGTCGAATAAGGCAACGAAAGTTAACAAATCCTCAAGCCATTTTTTTCGTATCCAAAACCTGTGGAGTGCTCTACAATTTTTAAGTGGGAAAACAAAGTTAGAAATTTTTCCAATCCTGCCGATCAATTTCTACCAATCTTTCCACACTTTTTATGGGCAGAGTGGCTCAATGGTTCAAGTTCTGAGTACCAAGATTGGCTCAGAGAGGCGCGGGTTCGATCCCAGCTCTGTGCGCCAGTTTCTGGTCAGAATCGGCGAGGAGGCCGGGCGGTTAAGCACAGCAGAATTGTAGCAGTGAGTTGCGAGTTCGAGACCGCAAAATGCTGTGAATGTTCTGCGAGCGATGTTAAGAATCGGCGACAGGCCCACGGCCTAATAACGCTGAAACCGCTATTATTATTTATTAATTTCTCATAAATTTATTTAAATAAATATTTCCAGAAATATACGCCCTGGGACTGGAAAACCTCAGTTATTTTTTCAGTTTACACAGTTTGTGCATATATTTCGTTCAAACGGGCTATAATATTTTATTATTAAACCCTTCTACCGCGTGTCTAAATCTGATAGTTTCGGGAGTTATATTCAACACGTTCTTTCAATTGTTACTATTTCATTGTAACCTTTATTTTAATGGCGGATTTCCCATACGTTATTTGAGTTAAGTCTTTCTGTTGGCTGACCAACTCAAAGTAGCAGCAGCATTATAAATATTATATATTATAATAATTATTATTATAATATATGTAATTATATATATTATATTATAAATATTATAAATAAATAAACTACGATATTAAATGAATTCTAGCTTAAATTAACTAGTTCAAAATAACTTGAATACAACGGAGCGCTCCATCGAGCCTAAAGTCAAAGATTGATTTCGGAATCGAGCAAAAAAATTCAACGTAAGTTGAATTTTTTTGCTCGGTTTATTTCCAGAATACTTCAATACTTCTAAACGGTCTTTAAATGGCTTGAACAACGCACTGAAAAAATAATTAAATTTTTTAACCACGGCCCGATTCAACTACACATTGAAATGGAAACCTTTTCGCTGGAAGTAATTCAAATAAAAAGCAGATTTTATCATCAATTAGTTGATATACATCATATAAAAACAAACATTGATTACATTGAAACATTTCCTGACTGATGAAATTCAACTGTAAACAACGAGCTCTTGAAAAATAAAAAAAATACCACCTTGTTTAAACATTCACATAAATGTTATTTGAAAAATAGGTGGTCAAAAAGTTAACTGGATTAACTAGTCATTTTTTTATTGATTCAATTTTTGCCTTGATATTAGTTATATTTTTCCACGTCACTGGGATGAAGATACAGCCGAATTTATCACATGTGCAAGTTGGTCCATGAAAAATTTCTCTCCGCATTCTCACTTTGAATTAACAAACCGCGGAAACAAAAACCAGAGTTCTTTTATCCAGATTCCCCATGCTCAAAATTGACCTTTAATTTAAATGTAAATTTATTTATTTATTTATTACATTTATTCCTATTTGACAACATCAAAAAATTATCGAAAAATATGAACAACCAATGGAATAATGGTTCACCCACAGAATAAGAACTGCTCACTGCTCACTTACTGAACACGTACTGCTCCTTTACTGCTCACATTCTGCTACCCTAATAGTTACAACGTACTTATCTAGTATTTACGTACAACTTTATATCTAAAACGCATTGCTGCCCTTCCGGAAGCATATACAGTTTTTATACACTGCGGCCAAATAAGATAATGTGATCCATTTGCACAAGTTTTAATATTCTTCTTCTTACTAAACTACGTAATATTTTTCTATTGGATTAGTACTGCTGCCAAATTTCATATAACCACGCCCATGTTGGAAACGTAATGTTCTTTTCACTTCCTAAATGGAAAATAATAATAATAATTAGAGCGAGTTCAACGTGACCTTATAGCAAATCAGCCAAGCTAGTTCAGTAATATGTATGCCGTCGATGTTTGAGGTACGTTTTCGTGTAAATAGCAAATTATTTACGGAGCGTGTATATTTGTGTAAACATTTTAGAAGCATTTTAATAGTTAGATTTTGTCATGCCGATTATTAATATGATATGCATGTTCAATATAATTCTTTTTTATACAATCCCAGATCGACCTCCCCTGCAACACTACCAGCGGCGAGAAGCAAGCAACAGCATCGTGCATCAGGTGGCCCAAATGAGGGCGGATGAACGATAATCAGAGGCGGCGATCCATCGTGGCCTGGGACTGCTGTGTCCCAAACAAATACTAAGGTTGAAGTATGTATGTGTGATAACTGTCTTTTATATACGTATCAACCTGCAAGACCTGCATTCAAAGAGTTACAACTAAGATAGTCCCCTAGCAGTGCAATATTCAAATGAGATTAAAAACTTGACCAAAGTATATTATTTGATAACTTTTATGAGTTCATAGGTGATTGTTCTGTGTGATATCTTACAAAGCAGTCTAATCGTATTTTTAAAATCTGTTCGATTTTTTTTGCATGTCTGCGTTTTTTAAATTAAATACTACTGCAGCAATGCTGAAGACTCAATTCATTGTTAAAAAACTATTTTTCCACATTGAAGACCTGAAACCAAGTTCCGGCTCAAAGAAAACATTTTCATTGTCATGAAAATAGAGAAATGACATTTTTAGTATTGAAAAGCAACTAAAATATGAAGACATGTAAATAATTCGTATGGCTAGTGAAAAGCATGGTAAACTGCACCTGTCAAACTATGGCTAACTACCCCTCACCTCTGTGGTCCACCCCTCCCAGCCCGACAGCTTTGACCACAAACTGACACCACGACCGAGAACAAAGAATGGTAATCCCTAACTTCCTACCTGTCGACAAGTGCATGCCAATCTAATTTTGTGGTCATCGTGTGAAAGTTTTCCTTCGGCATAAGCTTCTGTATGCTGTGTTTGTCATGTAGCCGATCGTTATTAGAAATGATGATAAATAATATATTATGATTTTTAACATGTAAGAAGTCACGGAGGAATATTTATCGTCTAGTGTTTGTAAATATTTCGATAAAAAATGAATAAAATGAATTGCAAATGGCAGACGTACAAACAAATGAATAGATTAACTTTTCTTTTAGCGAGGGTAAGAAACACATGATCGCTGTACCGAGCATATGGCGCTCTGCAGATATCGCCATTCCAAAAGGGTAATGCCGCTAAGTTAAAACTTCATTATTTTTTACAACCTTAACATGTTGACTATGAAGTGGTACATATGCGTACCATGAAATGTATTTCTCCAAGATGTAGCTGTACATAATTCAGGGTTGCCAGATGGCGTGAAAAACAGCCAATTCCGCGAACAAAAAATGGCCGAAAAATGCCTAGATCTCAATATATACTAGTACATTTGTAGGTTCCCGTGTATAAATTCCATTTATTTATCCAGTTTTTAAACTTTAATCAAGAAGAACCCCTATCATAAATTGTAGCCGAATAACGCAATTGAAAAAAAGACTAAAACGCTTAATTTGTCCGGAAAAAAGGCAACCCTGTCTGGCAACTGCTAACAAATAGTGCAAAAATTGAAATAATAGTAAAAAATGAAACAATATTATTATTATTAATTTTTTATTATAATAATTATCATTAATATTAGTATTATTATTTTTTGTATTCTTACTATTAAAATATTATAAGTGCATTGTATTTCGTATTCAGTATTGCTACATTCTATGAATGCATTAATTGTGTACTGACTGAATTCCTACCGTCAGTATTACTCCTACACTTGATGTTATGTCCATAGATCAAAATTTGATACCGATCGCACTTGTCGATTTTTTTGGCTAGGAAAATCTTCGCAAAATCCTCACCATCATGTATGCACAAATTTCAATAAGTTTTCAGCCCCGAAAGTTTGTACATAATTTTCGTTTGGAAACAATTCATCGATTTATCAATTATGGCGAACCAAACTCATTTTGATGAGCTAGTTGCAATTTTTTCAGTGGCAGACTTGCATCAAATTTCATCTAAAAAATGACAACTGCACTTAATTATTCTGTACGTGAATAGCTTTTCAAACTTGTTTTATTACTATCGGGAATTTTTAATTATCTCTTACGATTATTTTTATACCAGTGAGTTCGGCTATATTGAGATAAAGCGAGTGTGGAATCACTTACTTCACTTGACAGACTTTGCACATATTAGTACTCTCAGACACATAAAACCATTCTTTACAGTTCGAAAATTAAGCTAGTTGGCTTCTCAGACAATACATTCTTCATGCGGAAAAAGCTACAATCACCGTTCGACTAACAATTTTTCTTCATCTAATAGTTTATTTCGAGCTAATTGGTAATAAGCCAGGTAGTTCACGTCATAAAACTGATACTGAAGTGAGAAATGCCCTGTATGAAATAATTCTCAACAAACGCGATGACAATTGAGGTGCGTCAGTATATTGTTAAATCATTGGCAGCCCGATGTACTATGTTAACTATCAACGACACTATGAGGCATCATGGCAATAACTAACCCATAACCTTTTATACAATATTTTTTCCTGTAACGTGAATGGCTTGCTTCGTAACGTCCGTCAGACACTTTTGATCAGCGTACTACTCGACATCTACCAGTTTACTCCAAAGACGTTGGCCTGACAGACGGGATAATAATTCAACGTCGTTGGGTCCTCATCGTGAATCTTCCCTGAATGCGCGTAGATGAAGGCGAATTTATTTATTGGATCGTTGATAAGAACGCTTGTGATGTCAGTATCACTCAATGGTATTTTCCCTTGGATCATGGGTACGTTATTGATCTTGACCATGTCAACGTAGAACCACCTGCCATGGATGCACTGGGTCTCCCCCGGGTTGGGGTTCCTGCCGAGGCACAACCCCAGCAGGATGGGCATCTGGGCCTCGAACTTGACGGCAATCAGGCGGAAGCCAGGGATAGCCTCGCAGGCCGCCTTGTGAGCGTTTAAGCCTTTGAATTTAGTGTTCAGACTGCGGTAAATCAGACGGTCGAGGGCCCAAGGTTCCACCAGCTCTGAAATAGACAAGGTGGCCATTTTTTAAGAAAATAATCTGGGAAATCTCCTTAAAGATTGTTTGAGCTTCGGAGCTTAGAGACCGTTTCAATGAAAATATATGGGGGGCCATTTAACGCCTAGGCGTAATGGTCCTGGCGTTAGAAAGTTAATCTGGCCCAATGATCATAAAGAAGAGGAAAATTAGACAAATTCTGCACAAGATGATAGTAAAAAGTCTGTGTTTTGCATTGTTTGTTGTGGTAAAAAGGATGGCAATAACGGCCTGTGAAATGTCCAAATAAAAATATATTTATAGAAATCACCAATCACCACATGAACAAAGGTCGACTCTTGTATCCAAAGTACACGAGAAGACGTCAAAACATACGTTTCATGACGAAGTACCAAGCCCCAGGGAGGCTGCTCGGCGTGTTGACATAAACGTTTTCTTTGGCCAGCCTGCAAACGAGCGTGCCATTTGACTGTGGGTGAGCACTGAACGCCACGCACGCCGTGTGCACGAGGCACCGCGCACGGCACTCGCCTGTTTGAAGAAATCTTCAAAATTAAATAGGAAAAGAAATATTTTGTTTCTCGGACTGGTGTTGAAAAATAATGCCCTTCCATTGTACAGATTGATTTAAATTTCGATCACACATGCCCCAGAGTTTTACGTTTCGTTGAACCGAGAAGCAGAACTTCTCATACTTTAAATTATATGAGAGATTATAAATGGTGATGGAACGAATGGCTTTTCAATGGAACTGGCAAAGTTTTTTGTGGTAAAATAGACACACGATGACTGAGTTTATACAAGGTCTAAGATCAAGCAGAGCAACGATTATCTGGCTGCTAAACCTAAAGGAATTCTGGCTGCTAAATTAAAATATATTCCGGCTCTATATTTGAACCAATTCTGGTTCTATATTTAAAGAAATTCAGCTCTAAATTTAAAGCATGAATGAATTCAGCTCTAAATTTAAAGCAAAAATGAGCATGAGACACAAGTTCACAGCGACGAGGCCAGAAGATTTCACATGGTGGAGCAAGCGAGAGTAGTTGAAATGTGATGACATTTGTTCTGTAAATGTTACCATTTCTTTGTTGACTCATTTTCTAACAACTGAATTGAAACTTTCAAGTAAAATAATAATAATATCGGACGTTCATGTTCATGTCGTTTTAGCAAAACAAATTTCAAAGGTCCTGCGATGCAAAACGTTTCCTGACGAAATCTAAGCAATTAATTTTTTATCTCTTATGTAATTTATCTTGATAGTATTTTGAATATTAAACGTTTAACCCTTTGAAAGATTTTCTATAATTACTCACAATCGACTTAGAACTTGAAGTATTTCTCTTTATGCATTTAGGTTTGCAAATGACTTCCCTATGTCAAAGTGATTATTTATCGATCGTCCTGCAAAACATGTCAACCTAATTATTTTTACTGTATACTGTTTATTTCTTCTTGAATGAAATTTCGATTGCACCTAATTAATCCGAAAAATTACGATTCTAAATTCGTAAAGTAACGTGATCATCACGCATTAACTTTTTACATATACGCTTTGAATACGCTGAATACAATTGCAGTAATTATAGTATACACGGGCCTATAGTCTACAATTATAGTCTATCACTCACACGGGCCGTAGACTTGCGTCTCCTCGAAGACTTGGCTAGCCGTCAGCCCCTTGTCCAGGATGCCGTAGAAGTTCAGAAGTGGGCTAATTTTCGTTGTCAATGTTAACAACAAACAAACAAACAAACAAACAAACGCGAAGCTAAGCTAAGAAAAACGTTTTAAAAAAGAAGGAAAGAATTGGACCTGAAATTGATTACTAATTGTTCACTTGTCATGTATAAATATACTTCATATGACTCAAAATTGTTTTTTCATTATTCATACAAGCACTCAAATAGCAGTGAAAAATAATGTGTCAAATGAAAAAATGTCTTTAGACGTGTCTTTCTCAATTACCATAGATAAACTTTATTCTTGACCGCATTCGGTAAAACTTGATTTCTAAAATTGCAATGACTATTGACGCCTGGCTGCACCGATCAAAATTAATGTATAGTTATGATCTACCTTAAAAAGTCATATAAATGGTAAACATGTCAAAAAAGACGCACAAAGTTCGTATTCAGACAATTGTTCATAAAAATATGTGTATGACGGAGCACTGTGACGGGTCACTCATTCAAGTGGTGGGTACTCACTGCGCTGCCAAGCCGAGGAGGTCACGTCGGAAAGGCTGGCGTCGGTCACGTAAAGGACTTCATCCCCAGGCGAACACGAACAAAGTTTCCAGTTAAACTTATAAGCTGTGCATGTTCCATTGAATGAGAACCCAGCCATGTCTGGAAAAAAGTTTACTCGTTAGATAACAATTTATTTCATTGACTATTTGATCTTTTAATTTTGGAAATTTATACCCTTGCTGTTATTTTTTAGGAAGCCAGCAGACACCAAAATTGTCATGCAGGCTTGATATGATATAAATATCAATCCTGCATTGTAATACGGCCGGTATAAATATCAAGCCTTATCCCTGTTATGATTCAGGCTTACATGTACATATACAGCTAGCAGGCTTCTTTGTATCCTGGCTGTATTTTTGCCGTCAAAGCCGCACATGGAGACAATGCTATGTTCTTATATTGATTCGTGTTTCGTGATTGCAACGTAAATAATTACATTTTACTTCTGTATATTTTGTGCTCTCTAGGGTCAAACTTTGTATGGCATCGTTGCAGGTAGCCATTTCTTGTGGAACCAACTTACGCGGCAACGTCACGTGAGAAGCAGGAGTCTCCTCTACCAGGTTCACTATCTTACCTGCCAAGCCCACATTGGGAGCAGGACTCTCACTTGCCATACCCACATTAGGTGCAGGACGCTCACTTGCCATACCCACATTAGGCGCAGGACGCTCACTTGCCATACCCACATTAGGCGCCGGATGCTCACCTGCCAAGGCAGCCATCTTCGCGCACTCCACCACGTCCGCCGCTGTCATCGCTTTGGTCTCATTAACGGCAGATGTCAAATCGAATGACGTGGTCATGATGCGTTGGTACGTCTGCAAGAATGAGGCACGTTGATTTTATCATTACATCATTTATTAGGTATTATTTATTTCAATTTATTAAAATTATTTTTTATTATTTACATTATATATCATGAGAAATGTAGTAACGTAGACGCGGCTTTTGATATAGCCTATATAGGCACAAGCGAATGTTCGAGACTGAGAAGAGCACGAGCGACGCTGCTCGGACCGGCGCTAGGAGGCGCCCCCTGGGAGAAGACCAACGCTGGCTGCCGCTCACTAGATGATGGATGGCCCACGCTGGGTTTCACCCACTGGGCGATGGCCCACGCTAGGAAATGTTACGAGGAATTCGGTTCTATCGCGCGAATAAATGTTACGAGGAATACGGTTCTATCGCGCGAATAAATGCTACGAGGAATACGGCTCCATCGCGCGATTAAATGTTACGAGGAATACGGCTCTATCGCGAGATTAAATAGAACATAGCGAGCCAATGAATAATGCGGTCACAGAAAGCTGCTCTCAACAGAAATTATCAGAGGAATTATTGTGTGGAGGATACAAAATTTACAATGGGTTACATCCATCCGTTAATTTTAATTTTATTATCCTCTACATAAATATTGATGGTGTTCCTGATTATTTGGTTGCGGACTCCTTCGTCACCTTTGTGTGGATTTATTGGCTTAGGTTAGTTTTTTTTGCGTATCTTTCTTCTGTGAAAGTTGTACCGAATATAGTCATGACCCAATATATTTGCACCAAATGCAAGTCTCTGTGCTATACAAGTCTCTGAAAAGCACAGTTTTAGGTTGCAGTTACACGACTAAATACATGAGCACCTAAAGCTGCATAAGTTATCATACACATCACGGTATTAGGTTGCACTTACACGACTCAGCGCGGTGGGGACCGACACCGTCAAGGTCTTGAAGCACTCGGAAGTGGTTCGGTCACCCCCGCAGTCCAGCGGGTCAGAGCGGCCTAAAGCGACGTTGACCTAGGGTTGAAGGGACCGAGTAACCTATATGAAGTATTTGGTTCTGATATGGTGTCAAAATGACTGAACCTGTGTGTTACAGCAACCACCCCACGAGCTATACGTGTTCTGTTCTAGTTCTGAGCTGCGTTACAAGTTCTGTAAGAACCTCTGTTCTCGTTTACACAATTTGCTCGTTGATTTCCTCTCTCCAGAAAAGCATGAGGGCTTTCTTGACGCTGAACTTCAATGAGGTTCGTTCATATGAGAAAGAAAACTATTACGGAAGAAGATCTCCGATATAAAAGAAAATAAAATAATAAGACGATAACGTTTTGGTTCACCACTTGTCAGCCACAATAATTCAGAGGCCGAATATGATGAAAAATTAGCCATGATTGTTTAAACATGGCTAGTGTAATCACATTATAGAAAATAGGTCAACCTCTATATTACATTCAAATTAATGGATATATTTAGTGCCCGTTATTAGCCTCCCTTCTTTGATTGCAGAAATATACGATTTTCTATAACATTATAAGACATTTAAGCATAATTGTGAATCCCTATCTTATTTTGGTTTCCTAAGCCATGAAGTGTGTCGGTATTACTGCCCTTAAATTATACTAACACCATTTATCATAACTGATTCTAATACTGCAGAGAAACTAACTACTTCTAATACCTACTGATATAGGAAAGATTGCAGATGGACCAAATATTTCCTCTATTGTTTTAATCTTCAGCTGTGAGAGGTTAAACTTTTTATTCTCTGTAGATATTCTATTCCGACTACAAATACTTTGCAGGATATCTTGAGGAGTTTATACGTGTTATAGAAATGAACGTTTCGAATACCGACTATTCAGTCGGTATCATTACTAACGGGATCATCACTATTGTAATCATTAGTCTAGAAATCATTGCTCACGTTATCACGTCTTTATTTTTGGCTTGGTCCTTCAAGAAAAGGGTGTAAAGGGGCTGGAAAACAGCTGAGAACAATTTATAAAATTTGAAACCGTAAAAATGACGATACGCTAAGCTATGCACGTTGTCTAGAAATTCAGGACGATTGGTAATAGAACCATTTTTTATGCTATGAGCAAGCCTTACAAAAGCTAAAAATAATTTATAGTAGTCAAATTAAAAAAAACAGGCAGACAAAAATTAAGGCCGAAAGCCAGCAAGAATTGGGTTCGAGGTTCCAAGTTATATGAACTATAATTGAAAACGACTTCATCAGGGTTACACGGATGAATTTCATTATGAATACCTAAGTTATCAAGTTTCTTCTGATGGGTCTGGCGGGTAGTTTTCTTGAATGCTTCAGTTTGACGTCTGGCATATTGACGGATAGCGAAGGCTTCCTCTCAGCCGTACTGTTGCTAACATTTCTATGTGTTTTAACGAGGCTACATGGCGCCCTAATTATCCTATTGATTTTAACCCAATTTCGTTTAACCGATTTGTAGATGACACATTTTTAATTTTCAAGCATCCCTCTCATATCGACCTTTTCTTTGATTATCTGAATCTCCAACGCAAGTCCATCAAATTTACCTTGGAGCTTGATTCCAACAATAGTTTATCTTCTCGTAATTGTAACATTTCAAAATCAGAAGGCCGTCTTCAGACATCTGTTTACCGAAAATCGACGTTTACCGGCTTAAGCACCAGCTTTTTAGCATTTTTTCTTTTCGTTTCAAATTAAATGGAATTCAAACGTTTATAAACCACGGCTTTCGTATTTGCTCTACTTTCCATACAATGCACTCCGAATTTGAATCTTTACGCAGTTCCCTTTCACTAAATGGGTTTCCGTCGCAATTGGTGTATACTCAAATTAAGAAATTAATTTGTAAGCAATACGCTGAGGTTGTTCCCTCGCGTGATTATAGGAATACTGTTTATTGTTCTTTTCCTTACTTTGTACCCTCATCTGAGATTACGGCAAAGGAATTCAATGTTCTATTGGCTAAATACCTCCCGGATGTATTTAGCGGAGTATAATGGAAGGAGTTTCAGAACAGGAAACCTGCTAGCGTATCCCCCTCATTCAGCCGTACGAGTTTATACCAAGCAGTGCAACGTCCCAATGTCCGATAGTAATTTAGAGTTTTAGCCTCCACAAACGGCGTTTCTGACCTACGAATTTTGGAATCATTGTATATTTTTAAACAGAAGCCCAGTTTAAATGCCGCTTTCTGTTCCCGTTCTATCAGGGGGCGCAGCCATAGGCCACAAATTTTACTCTTAAATAAGCCCTGGAGCCAACGCCTAGCTTCACCATGCATTAACTTTACTCTGCCTCAGAACTAGAAGCCGCAGACTACGCTTGAACTCCCTAATCGAGACAAGCGACACACTGCCTGAAGTCTCCGTAAGTCTTCAGCCAATGCTTAAACAGGTTCGCTCACAAACAGGCAGTTCCCCATCCGGCTGTACCTGCTCCGGCCTAACCTCGTCTGGCCTAACCTATTCACGCTGTCCCGGCTCACAACATTCTGGCAGCCAATGACTGGCTCTACCCGCACACTTGGACCGCCTTTCTAGCTTCTTGCAGCCAATGAAGTTAGGTTAGGTCCGCTCAGGTTTGTTTTGGGCGGAGAAAGGTTACAGCTCGTATAGGTTAGGCCTGATGAGGTTAGGCCAGAGGAGGGTTGGCCAGATGCAGTATGGCCATATTTACATTTGACAAGCCTATTTTGTGGCTGCGGACATCCGGCGCTATGGTTTTGAGCACTTGACTTAATAGGCCGTTATGTACTCTAGCGTTCTTACCTATGAAAAAATGTGAACTAAGTGTGAAGTTATGCAAAGCTGGCCTTCGGCATGCGCCCCTTCTCTCCAAATTGTAAATAGGTATTTCCTTCTGCTCATGTTTGTGATTTTCAATTGTTTTCTCGATTCATGTTCTAATGTCCTCAATTTTAGGTGAAATGTTTGAATGTGAATTTTAGGTTACGAATTGTTTGTACCTATGTTCTAAGTTTGAACTACCAATAGAGCTGGATTCAGAAACTTTTTCTCTCATAAGGAATGGTGAACTTTTGGCTATTTTCTTTGCTTCTAAATTAGAAAACTTGTTCGAATCTAAACCTTACAAAACAGAATATAACGCAAACATAACCGAAAATAAGTAACATATTGATGCAAAAAATAATCTTCATAGTCACCTGTACAAACCACTCAATATATGGACATATGATTAATTAACAAGAGAATAAACAGACCTAATACCAGCACGTACCTCTGGGGTGGATCGCAAAACAATACTTACTTTGTTAAGATACGGCGCAGCACCGACGAAGGTATTAGCGCCCTCGCAAAACAATGAATAAGCACGTATCATGTCTCCGCGAGGTCACGTTAGGGGTGACTTAAAACCTAAATTAAAATACCAGTAACCTAATAATTGGTCAAAAAATGTATTGTACGCCATTCCCTAAAATGGCAAAACATTCATTTATTTGTTATATTAATTTCTTATTTTATATCACTTAAAGCGCTACTGTTAACTGCACGCCGCACTCACCGTAGCCAGGATAACGAGGGTGGAGACGCGGAGCTCGTGCATGACGGCGGCTTGAGTTCCTAAATTTATTGTTGCTTCAATTGAAGTTAAAAAGGTGATTATTGCTGCAAATTCATCAATTTATTGTAGCTTCAATTAAAGTTAATAAGGTAGTTAATGCTGGAAATTCCCGGATTTATAGCAGCTTTACTTGAAGTTACAAAGGTAATTATTGCTTCGAAAGAATCATGCGAGAGGTAAAATGGTAATTATTCCTGCAAAATAATCGTGCGTGAGTTAAAATTGTTGGTTTTTATTGAACATTTCATGAAAATTCGGGTCATAATGTCTGCCAAGCAATGCGGTACAATCCACGGTGTAATAGAAACATTTTATTTAGCATATTGATTGGATGAAAGTAATAAACAATCGGGGTAAGTTTTTTAGATCCTATTGCAGAGTTCGCTCTTTATTTGTTCTCCTCTGAAGTTTTTCTGTTGGATCTCTTGTGGGTCGACTGTATTAGGATTCGACTGATATAATTGCATTAATTTCTGATGAATAATCCATTTTGTTCATAATTACGAAAATATTAATTCTATCTGCTTTCCGTAAAACAATTTGGTATTTGTCTCTGAGTTGTTTAGCTGCTTGACGCAGAAACGGAGTTAAGACTGCTGAGGTCGACGAGCCTCGTATTTTGTTGGCTTCAGCTCGCAATTGATCTCTCAAGTCGCAATTGACTGATATCATTTGTCATTCATAAGTTTCAGTAGGGATTCGTACAATTACTCAAGTTCAATTTGTTTCTTCGTTATGCTGAATTTGGAAGACACATAACAATTCAGTCCAAGGTTCAGGAGTTCGGCTTGCTCCTTGCTCAGGTTTGAAAAGATAGGTTGATGAAACCATTGATGAAAAAATGCGGTAGGCAAATTTTTCCTCTATAGAGGCGGTTTAGCATCTGAAGAGTTTGGAGTTTCACACTCTAGATTCAACATTAATTATGCCCATCTATTGGTAGGTAATAGGATAAGCAATAAAGAAATATAAACGGTAATAATGCTTATGAAAGCAATAATGAGGTAATAATGCTAATTTTATGTGTATGCAGTAATTCATGTTTGCATTTCAGACTTTATCCACTAATATTAATTAACGGTTCAAAGTTTTCATGATAACGACCCCTTCAGCGCAGGAGGGTTACAATCAAATTTGGCTAACTTCTTGTTAGCCAAAAAACAAGAAACATCACAGTCTATTGTGAACTCCGTTCGCTGCTACCGAATGATTGCTCGTTTGATATTTGATATTTTATCCAATATTTTTGACTATTTGGAGAAAAATTCATTTATCCAAAAATATGCCACTTCAAATTCGTGCATTCTATTTTATTTTACTTTAATAATTCATCACGCTATCGATTAAGTCATCAATACTTCAAAAAACTTAAGTCAGGTTAGAATTTTTTTAATAGGATAAAACTTATACATGTTATACCTCGACTCGTACATGCAACATTTCTGAACGAAACTTCTTTAAATTCGGCAGCTATTTGGTTACGTTATAGAAAAACGCAGATAAAAGTATAACATCAATAAAATAGAAACTTTAAAATAAACTGTAGAGAAATTTTAAAAATTTAAATGTAATTGCAGTTACAAAAGGAGGGACAGCTGAAAAGCAACAGAAACGAAGGCTCTCGAACAAGAGGTCGCTTACACGGGACGTTGGCTGTCTGCACGAGAGAGACCAAGAAGGGAAATTTAAGGAATCCTACCTATATAATAACTTAACCCCACAACTGAAGCCCGCAGTCAGAGACCGCGAGCTAACCCTATCAAAATTTTGATTCCTATCAGCCGCTGGCACAAGGAGGCCCCAAGCTCACCTAGCGCGTAAATTAGTGGCTTTATGTCCGCTTTAGGTTCTGGTTGAACGAGGGAAATAAGCACCTGATTAGGATTCGGTCTATTCCTCGACAACCGTGGGGCGAGTGCGGGGCGAGCGTATTTGGTACCTGATACCTTCGGGACCGACACTGCCGAATCTGAAAAGTGCGTCAAAAAAGGGGGCTCTTGAATCGCTGTACGCTATATATATGAGCAGACTAGACATGTATCATCGCGGAAAATGAAGCAGTTGGTAAGTGAACACGACTTTGAACCGGGAATAATATCAGTTAATACAACTTTCAACCCCAACTTTCCACATTACCGACAACATTCTCTAATATTAACGGAGTACAATATCCTCTCACATTGCTCGTGCAAAACAATCTTCAATATTCATCAGCACACGCCATTTTACATATTGCCAAAAACCAAACATTCTCCAATATGCAATAGCACTCAACGATCAACATTCTCCAATATTCAACACCGCTCAATATTATCTCACATTATCCTTATACGAAATATTCTATCCATTCACCCGTTCCAAACACTCCTACCTATTTCGGTAGCAATCATCTGCATGTACCCCAAGCGTCTGCGCGTATCCCAAACACTCCTACTTATTGCGGTAGCAAACATTTTCCACGTACGGCTGAGCGAAACATTCTCTTATCTTGACCAGTATTAAAATTTCTCTCATATTCGACAGCACCAAATATTCACATATACTGTTAAGCATTCTCCCGCAATAATCAGTTAATAATAATCACTCCTCAAAAATAATAATCACTCCTCAAAATTCTCTCAAAATATATGCAAACAACAGCCTACCCAAATTATGAGTCGAGCACCTTTGATTATTAGGTGGGCCAGGTGGGTTTTTGGCGGCGTACTGATGAGTGGCCACTTCAGCAGTAACACGACAGTAAAACACCAATAAATCGAGAAGATGCGTGAGTGGAGGTGAAGTTTAGTGATGATTCATTAATGATTCAAAGGTTTCTATTCATTGATGATGCATTGCAGGTTTACTACAAGTGGCCATTCTCGATAAGTTTTTGCAGTCACCAATAAAATTTAATACCGTGAGTTGTGTTTCTAGTTGAATTATTTCATTTGAAAAGAAACGTAAATCGCAGATAAATCATCAAATGATGGCTTCGTGAAGTATTCAGTAACTTTGTTTCACCAACTAAAACAAATATTGATGTGCGAGCGTCAATTGTGGCGTTCACTACATTTCCAAGATATTCAAAACTTAATTGATAACATAATTATCTCAACCACCAAAATTTAATTTGATCTGCCTGATCTTGAATCTTCAAAGTTTTCTCTTCCAGGGTAACGAAAAACAGTAATAACCGTTTGTTAACTCGAGAAAAGAAAACATCAGGATACGCTAGAAAAAATCAGTTGATTTTGTTCGTTTTATTGTGAACGTTTTATATGATTTTGTCAACTTGTAGTGATCACGTCAACATTACCAGACCATAAGTCGAATAAGTATGCACCTATTTGGTCAAAAATTGTGCTAGATTCGCAGAGTAATATTAGAAATATTCACTAAGGGTTGGCAGAATCATAAATTCTCATATTGGCTCATATTTATGCAACGATTATATTTTATTCAGAGTATTGATTATCCTAGGTTTTTATACTCGGGAAATATTAAACTACGATTTGATACTTTTCTATGGTTTTATAAAATGGGAGGTTGACATGTGTACACTACAAGTTGAGAGCACAAATTGACCCGTAATTAAGCGTTCATCCCAAGTAATGTGTGTGCAGTTAGTTATGGACAAATGGCCAGTGAAATAGTCGTTGTTCGGATATTCTGACACTTTTGTGAATTCGAAGAGAATATACTAAATCCTTGCCTCCGCAACAAATTTCGTTTTAGTATCGTATATTCATATTGTTATCACATGCGCATATTTCTATAACTAATCAGTCCGATTTTCATGAGTGCTCAACAAAATTAAACCTTTCCAAAGTGCCTATATATATTAGGTTGACCTACGTTCAAAACTTCAGCCAGAAAGGTGTCTCTGGAATCTTAATTATCACTCGAAACAATATCAGCTAACAAAACATCCAATTTAACTTAACAAATCAAATCAGCCATATATATTCATGATCCTCCACCATAAAACATCCGTAAGCATTCATAATCACTCAACTCATGAAAAGGACAATCAATTTTCACTTCCAATGAAACATATTTTTATGATCTCTCAGTGCGTGATGCGGACGAAAGACGACGTCCTAATCATGCAGAGGCTCAGCATAAACTGAAAACATATAAGACGATTGAAAAGTTTTCAACGTATTTCCGATGCATAGAAAGTTTTGAGGTGCGATTCGTTTAAGATTAGTAATTCATATCTATCTAGGTGTAAGGATATATAAGTCCCACCAGATATGAAATTTTTAGATAATGCAAGTAATGCATGTGAGTAATGATACACTTATGGTATTAGAAATACCAACATCGTTCAGGCATTTTAACTGAGTATGAGACCATTTTTTTACCCGGTGGTGCACTGTTCAATTCATTTCTTTGGGCAACGATTTCTAGTTCGTTATATTTATCATTGGAATAAGCTTAGAAATTTGATTGCAAGTGCAAGTTCTAATGAAACTCAAGTCTTTAAAAACTATAAATGTGCGTCGAAACAACGCACCGCACTAATCATTAACACTAATTTAAGTACCGTTTGTTTTGTTTCCGTTCCTTGCATATGGTGGTTGTTTTCGTGAATTGGAGCAGTGCTCAAACTTTGCTACATTGACTAGATAGCTTTTATGAATGTAAAATATCGAAACGTCTGCTGGAAATGCAAAAAATGAATTAATTCCTTGCTTCAAATCTCATTCATAAATTTGACGATTTAGTGCATTTATTTCGTAAGGAGATTATTAAATCGACATTACTTCACCCTGTAGCCTCAACGACAGCCAGATGTGACTCACCAGGCACTCACCTTCCTTAGATTTGTGATAAGCCGATAAAGTAGTGAAAGTGCGCTAGTGTGCAGTCGTGTTTTATCACTTTACAGTACCGCCATGAATAAGAATGAATTTATTCAGACTTTTTTGTGTGCAATTTACAAGTTTAAGCAATTTGTTGATTTGACTCATGTATGTCTCCTCAATATGTTTTATTTACATGACGCTGCGAAGATCAATTTACTTTCAGTTTAAAGGAGCAGTGACAGCTAATACGAGTTTACTGATGCATTAACGGGGGGGGGGGGGCTTCAAGGAGTTTATGGAAAAAGAATATAACTGAAAATTCTATGAAATGAATATGACGTCAGTGAACCAAAACAATCATGTACCATCTTGTTATAAAGTGTTCTTTATGCATAAACCTACATAAATTAATGTTACAATTTTCATTGAAACGGTTGCCGCCATTTTAAAAGCGGCAACAATTAAAGCAACATGACATCTGACTCAAACGAGAAAGCTCAAACATCAAATTCACAGGTGCAGCTTTGGTGACAGAACAGCCGAATCCTTGACTCTCTGGAACAAGTTTCTGGTGACAGTGCCTCAAAGAAATTCGCAACCTTCAAATGGATTAGTCGTTTCTGAAGCGGAAGAAATGAGACCAAAGATGAACCTCGCTGGAAAACGTAAAGAAAAGCGGCATCAGCAGGTCCTCTTCCATCACGACCATGTTCTTGCGCATGACGCCCAGAGACAAGGGTTGTGCTACGCGAATTTCGATGGCAAATCATTGACATTCACCTTATATCAACGATTCAACTCTATCCGACTTCATTTTATTTTTAAACCTGAAAGAATAATTGAAATGTACCATGCAGTTTCCGTCCGTTGAAGCAGTAAAAAATGCTGTCATAAATGGTTCAAATCGCACGACTCACAGTTTTACACAGATGAACTCAATGACTGGTATCAGCGTTTACTGAATTGCTAAAACATAGTTAAAGCATATGTTGGAAAATAAGCATTATGAACTTGACTGTTTTTTTCAAGCGGTTATTTTTCCACGAACTTTTCAAAGCATCTTCGTGCATATGAATTTCTTTATATTTCTTTGATAACGGCATAAAGTCAGTTATTAAGATTGCGTATCGTAAAGACTTGAACGATGCTAGAAAAGACAAAAACAAGCATAAAAAAGATGGGAAAACGTGCGTATAACAAATTCAGATTTTTCATTATTTATTTCCAATTCCTCCTTTCACAGATTCATCTGTAATTTAACGACGCGACATTTCCTGCAAAATACTTTAATGGCAAATGGGCACAGGTGTCATATCCTTGCATCCCGAACTGAATAGCAGCAGGTTGGCGAATGAGCTGAATATCAGAAAAGTGAGTAAAGCTACCGAGTCACTGTATTTTCTTTCAATGACTGACCTAGCTGGCCAATTTGGTGCCACTTGAATGAGTTTAAAAGCCACGTGATAATTTAATTAAATGTACCAGATATGCAGGGTACAGTTTAAGCCAGGGTTCCCGATAGCTTTATATGATCGCTTGCCAGCAAGAAATGTCAAAAACATTCGATTCATGTCGCCCAATTTGATAAATTAATTTCATTGCAGGAAAATTTACCCGCCAATATAGTGCATAAGAAAACAATGATAATTTTAAATTAGTTTTCAAGCACGGGTAGAAAGAGGCTCTGGAGGCAGCCTGCCAGGCTGCCCAAATTAATATATAATATAATATGTCTCAAACATGACATGATCAAGAAAATCAAGTATCAATCAAGACTTAACATGGGTAAAGAAGCGTTAATAAGCCCTTTCTCTCTATTTCAGGAGACATGTTTGGAATAGTCAGTTGAAAGGTTACATTTTGAAAGGTATAAGATTATTAGTGATAATTTTATATAGACATTGTCGAAGAGCATTTGATCTGGGAATTCGACTGGGACAAGAGACATTTATAACGACATCTGAACGGATTATTCGGCGTTTCAAAGTGCACATATATTCTGGAAATGAAATTGCTTCATTATTTCATTGATGCAACTTAATGTTTCTGTTTGCAATATTGATTTAAAACCAATTTATGCCTCCTTTTGAAACTTGAGGCTATAAAAGGCTTAGTCATAAATTCGGGTCCATGTACGGCCTTGAATGGTCAACTATTTACAGCCACGTTTATCCATAACTGATAACATAAACTCATTTTTTAACAACACAGAACTGACTTTGGATAACAATAAAACACAGAACTGACTGCTGAAGTCGAAGAGGCCTCGAGAACAAACTTGTTCAAGAACAGACTTGTCATATATACCGGCGGTATATGTTCAGTTTTATTACTAAAATTGATTGTTTTCGATGTGGAATAATGTGGCCAGTCGTCGAATCTAGATATCATAGATTTATTACATCTTACTACGGCTTTGATCCTGCAACGCACTTATCCAATATTGGTTCTCCCAAGGTTTTGCAAATGCATGAATACCCTGCTGCTTTGGTGAACCTTAATTATACACAGTAGACTCGCGAAAAATTCTGTAGCTTTAGAGCTTCAATGTTAGTTCGGATGGATCTGGCCAAAAGGCCTGTCGTTAAGCCTAAAATGGTTACAGTGTATGAAATTCGACCACTACAAAACCGAACGAAAAGGCAACCTATCTAGTCAGTTTGTGCACGCAAAAATTGTGGGATTAATAGACTTTCTGGAAACAGAACAAGAATATTAAGGGTAACTGCCATATGTCAGATGTTATCTCATCTTAGAGCCGATGCTGTAATAAGAACATTTATAGATAGTAAAATGATAATAGATAAAGATAGATTTAAATATAGATAAACTATGCTATCAGGCGCAATTTTAAGCGCCACCTGAGGCCCTGGATTCGTTGACTATAAAGTGCGTGAGTGATAAGTAAGACACCATCTATCCAGAGAATTTATTTTTTTTGAGGGTGATTATACATGAGAGTTATATTAATGGCAAAAGGCAGAGACGTCGACCGTTAGGTCGGAGTTGCTCTAACGCTATTACATTGCGGCACGCAGTTTCTGGGGGGCCTTATACTACATGCTTCTCAGCCCTTTTATAGAAACACGGGTTCCGCTGACTCAGGTCTAGTACTTTTCCCTCAATCTCTACACGTCTAGTGAATACTGCGTCTTAATTATAATGAATAGAAAGAGATGCCTGATTGACACCGGACAATGCTGTGATATGGAAGCTAGATGATTTACTGCTATTACTTAATCAAACAACAATTCCCACCAAATTATATTGAATCAAGTTGCTGAACTGCATAAACCGATAAATTTAAGTTACATAAATTTACGTAGTCACGTCACTTTCTGATGTGACTCATAAAAGGGGCTATAAATCGGTACCAGCGTAGCGTGTTACTGTGAATTGATTCATGATAAATCTCTTGGATATTGGGTATTTATATGCTCTAATCTTTCGGACGCAAGATCTAAAATCCACATTCTCAGTCTCAAATTGCATGTTTAGCAGGTTTTCTAAGCAATGGAATATCTTTGAATAGAGAATAAAATTTATGATTTCTGCTTAACAATTGATGCTTAATCATATACGTGTAGCTTTGACCATGATCAGTAATGAATAATAGGGCTGCACTTATTTTCAATATAAATTCCCCTACCATTAACATTACGCGCGAATTATATAGGACTTTTCAGAGACATCTATTAAAGAACGTTTCTGAGACCAAATGCATTACGATTAACGTCGATAAAGAACAAATAGCCAGTATTTTTCTACTGTATCTCAACTTCGCGCATATATTAGACACATTGTTAAAAAATATTTTATATACATTCTCTTGCGTTAGAGGATAAAAAAAATCGAAGCAACGAAAAACGTATATGTACAATAATTATTCCTATCCGATTAGTCACGTTTCCCAGCGCAAATTCCGACGAAGTGGCTTCCGACGAGCTGTGGCGCTGCAGTGGTGAGAGACTCTGTCTCTCGCACCCAGCGCCCGGGTTCGAGTCCCTCTGAGGACAAGTTCTCCCGGGAAGCTCAGCTCATGGTCAACTCAGCCATTCACCCAACTCTGTTTGATAAATGAGTACCTGGCTCGTCCAGGGTGTTGTTTTATGCAAAAATGGTTCTGGCGGGTCAGCGAGCCAGTGATGGTCGTGGAAATACCAGTGGCGCCAAGTGCCCGGAAAAACTGACCTATCACCCCCCCCTCCCTAGTCGCCACTGCAAGGATGGGCTAACAACATCAACGAAGTGGCTTGGTATTTCCTAAATGCTCTTCGTAACTAATGATTTTTAAATGGAGTTACATTGTTTCCGAATATGTGATGCGAACGTATAATTGCTTTACGCGCTCATCATACCTATTAGTCGATGCGAAGCAATTCCAAATTTTGCCTTCATGACTTTTCATTTGACTTCTCTGGAAAATGTGGAGAACTTTCTATATTTCAGAAAATAATGAATCCTAATACAATGTTCTGCAGTCGAACTCAAACCGTTCCATCGCTCGGATTCGAGTCTCAAAAAATTCGTAATTTGCCGACTATGAACGCGAAAACACGCTGCGCCCGAACATGTAATAGCGACAAATAAATCAAAGGTAATGCAAGACGCTTTTTAGCTGAAACAAACTGGCAATGTTGACGATGGTTGACAGAAAATAGCGGGAGGCTGAAGTATTAATCGAATATGATGCAGCAGAAAAACCGTTTGCAATCAGGCAGACTTGCATAAGTAGGTGTTATATGCGTATTGTGCTGGAACATTAAATGGTTTGCAGTTGCAATGTCATCGATGAAGAGCACAATCATAGAAGTCAGTAAGCATGAGTTTTTGTGGTGGAATATTTGATGTTTACACATTAGTTAGAAAATACTTAACGTTTTACATGACTAATTTTGGACAGAAATTAGCGTGAGACGCTGTTAAGGGATTATGGAACTCTTAAAATCATATTATTGTAGATGCTGCTTCATGTAATACATTTTTCACATATAACTACCATTTATCGGGTGTTTATTTAATTTTACTGCACAAATGTACTGCTATAATGTTGGTGAATTTTTTTTACTTTAATGTTTCGCTGGACTCAGTGGTGCTAATCACGTGGCCAGCTGAGTTAATATTTGGGAACTCTTTAAATTTAATGTGATTATCTTACTGTTGCAAGTGGTGAACACTGTATATTCTCATAGATGATATTAATTCCCGAATTATCTCTGCAATTTTCGTTTAAATTCACTCATCATGTTGCAATCAAATGCTGAATTCGTGATTACCAAAAAAGAGATATGCTCAGCATGTCTAACGCTATAAATTAAGTATTACTATTGATAGGGTAGCACAGTCAAGAATATCGAATAAGCTTTGAACACAAAAAATTCTGTAAAAGAAGCAGCGCTAATATAGTTTTTATAAGTAATAATCGAGTTTAGAGACTGAATATCGTACTTTTGTACAGCTAAATTGTTAACTTTGGCTAATTGATGAATGTACGCGTACTTATATCATTATTTGGCTCAAATCACAAAGTAACTAAGAATTTAAAAGGAAATTATCAACAATTTTACCATATACTCACTCCAAAAGTTTTAATGGCCTTGATGTTTACTTTGCTTATAAATTCTTTACCTTCAAATCATCATTAAAGTAGCTGAGCTGACACTTGATATTCCCAACAAATATTCACATGGCACAAAATGCGAATAACAGAAATCAAATCTGTCCGACAACCTATATCAGCTTGAAAACCGGTGGCAAAAACTCATCGAAAACTGTTTAAAAGAACGTACGTGTATGCGCTTAGAGAAACTAATGAGACTTTGTCAAAATAGCGATAAACTTTTTGTTCTTGTGTGGGTCATTCTAACCAAGATTAGCCCGGCAAAGGGGTGTATCAGAACTAAGTGCAGACAGTGTGCCAGTGTTTGGGCAGTATGACCCATTAATTTTTTTGAGTGTACAACTCTACTGTTCAATAGAAAAGTTGGTTAATCATGTCAAGAACGATTAAAGTTGGCTGTCTCCAATTGCACCGTAAGCGTCGAAGAATCCTACTTACGAAATGCTGGCAGTTTCTGAGTACCAAGTGGTACCGAGTTCTGAGTACCAACTTGAATACTTCATCCAACGCCGGGATTAAGTCTTTGACAGTCCTTAAGTTTTTGATCGGGCCAAGACTTACAGAAGGAATCGCGTTTAACGCGATGTTTACTTTGTATCTGTCATTTTTCATTGATTTCCTAACGACAGCTTCTAGGTCACGACTTCTTTGCACCAAGATGCCCTCTCTTATCCTCTCAAAGGACCAGTAAGCTCGTCCGATGCCTATAGTTATGAACTCGTGATAAAGACGCCAGCGTTCAACAACACGTCCTCTTGGATCGGGAACCGACTGACCTCCCGTCAAGGGAGCTTTGTACACGTCAACCACACCGAGTTCTTCACCATCTACTTCAGCGCAGCGCTTCATCACTTCCCACAGCTGCTTTAGTGATATTTTGAGCACTTTTCCCGTTTCTAGTTCAGCGATGAAAACCGGCGATTATGAATCTGGAAATGATGGAATAATGATCTCAAATGTCCTTCTATCTTGATTTAGGGAAATAAGCATTGTTGAGTTATTTTTGGTAGGATTAATTTAGATTAAAGTTTTCCGTGGATTTTTGATGCCGAATGCCATAAGTATTTGAAATATTCGCGTTTTTACAGTAATTACCAGGTAATTTGACCGCAAACAGTATTTTTAGGTGGTACAAAGCAAGATAGTTTAAAATTGTTTAATTCACTTCGCTTAGGTCAAGAATGACAATATCCTGTGCATCGAGCTATCACTTATTGTCTAAGACAACCGATCGCTTTCAAGTTTATGAATTTTGACCATTATGCTACGCATGCTGCTACTTTTCCGGCTTGAGAACCCAAATTATACAATCTCACCTACACCTAGATCGCTGCTCGATGGTATTTTCAACCGGTGTCCACTAATTTTCAAAGTGAAGCCCTCGATGCCGCTTGGAATATTGGCAATTGATGAGCTTGATGAAGCAGATGACCTCAGAGAAGGCATCTCGTCGGTGGTAACACTCAATTTACGTGGTTCAGTCACGCCTGAATAAATAATTGTTCAATGTAAATGTAAGATATAGGTCCCAGAAGTCGTATGATGGATTGTTCAAGATTTTCTAAGATGATTTTCAGGAGCCCGAAATTGACATAATCGATGATCAAACGAGTGACTTCATGAATAAGAAAAGGAGATTGGAGTTGCACCTGCAAATATCAATATAATGGGTTCAAAATAACGAGCTAAACATAACGAGCTGTTCACGTATCGAGAACCATCGACTCGTGATTTGGTGGCGTATAGGCCTATCTTAAATAAAGAGGCTGAGGTGCCGTTGTCAGGCCGCGTCCAGTCCCATGGAGTTTCTTCACTATTTCTCCAAACTATAACTCATCTCCTAAATAAGATAGAAGGCTGAAATCTGGAATGCTAATTCAGAGGCTTTTCTTTATCTTCTTTATTTCTCAATATTTTTCAGTTTCTTAATATTTATTATTTTTTAAACCTGGAAATTAATTATGGAGAAATTCAGTACCGTCCAACGTACAAAAATTTTAAAATTTTATTATCAAATCAAGGCTCAATAATTCAAACCCAAAGAGCTTATCGAAGGCATTTCAATGTAAGAAACAACAACCACAAGCAACTGCAAGATTGTGCCAACAAGCCGCAATCTTTAATGGATTCACCTATTGGCTATAGGATAACATCACTAGAGAAATAAAAGAAGTAAGCCCATAAACTTTTAAAGTTTATGGCTGAGGTAACCGAAAGAGCTGCAATTTGTGAAGAAGGAAATGGAAGGCATATGTAGGCAGAATGTTATTTTTCACAACGATAAAGTTTCTAAACCTTCTAAAAGTATTTTTGTAATGAGAATAAAATCAAATTTGTGTTAGAAAATCCCTTTCCACTGCCTAAACTTTATGATATTAAAATTTCATGCATATAACTGTTGAAATAAAAAAGTTATTTAAAATTTAAATGGTTCAGTGACTTTTAGCCCATCATGTACATTCATTGACGAGCAACCGGCGTCAGGGAAAGCTTATTACGCTGCCTCCTATACCATATCTTCCTCACTACCTTCCAAAGCTATGGCTACGTTAGGATACAGGTGGTGAAGGCGTACGAGTCTTCAATCCTTCGCTGGGTGTTAACTTTGGCTTTGGTTAAACGGCATCAAAATTTACAGCGTATTCGTCTACTAGTCTCATGGAAGACTCGACTTCTAAAATTCAATAAAGCCTCATCTTCAAAGCCGATGTTTTCAAGTTCGTCTAATGCCATTCAGAGTTTCTGCATTATGTTTCTCCAGCCTAGGAACTAACCAGCGTCGGCACGAAAAAGGTGTTTACACATGCCCGATGTGTTGCCATCATTGAACCTGTAAATATCGCCACAAAGTTTGTACCGACTGTTGGCCTGATTTATATCTCAGCCAACATGGGACTCGCTTGTTCTTCGCTCCTTGAAATATTTCCATTTACCACATCTGATTCATGGCATTTTGCAGGGCCTAAGAAAGTCCATTCACATTCCACCAAGCAGCTGGCCGATCGACACTGCGTCACCGACACGCGATGATGACACTTATTTAAGCGCACTGAACGTCATGCGCGGTTGAAGGATCAACAGCAACATCAATCACTTAATATTCAGCCAAATAGCGCCAAATCCGCCCACTAATTTATCTCCTAAATTAGTATGGCAGCCAAATGTCGCCTAACATGCCCAAACTGGCAGCTGCTCATTGACAATCAAAAGTTAACTTGGTATTCTTTAACCACGCGTTCGGAATGTTTCGTTGAGCTTTCGTCTGGTAATGAATACCTTGTCTTGTCTTGAATATTTAAGACAAGTCTCGTCTCGTTATGTCGCGTCTCGTTTCATATCTGTCTCGTGTCGTTTAATAATTATCGGGACACAAGATTTTAAGTCCCAGGACACAAGTCCTGTCCTGGGATAAATTTTACCCTCTTTTCCGCTTTTTCCCAGTAATTTCTCGTCTCGTCCCGGTTGTCCCGGTTCATTTGGAGAAAATTATTCCGAGAAGCAGGAGTTTACTATAGTGCGCGCGTCAGCATCAAGTACGTACGTTGACATCCAAGTCTGCACGTCGGAACCTTAGCTCGCACTCTGTTCAGCGACTCGACGTTTTGACATTAGTTGCAATTTCTTGCGAAGTAAATTTTGTTAGTGTTTTTATATCAAGCTTGATGCATTGCATCTAATTGAAATTAATAAATTTTCGTTAAGCCGTTTATATTTTTTCCTTTTGTTGTCTGAAGTAAGTAATCTGCGACGTACATATCTGCGGCATTCAGTAACACAAAAGGAGGGCAGGAGGTTCGTTCTTTACCAGCAACTCGAACTTGCATAGCAACGAAACCTTGGCAATGATTTTGCCATTGACTAAGTTTCATTGTTAAAAAGAGTGTGCCTAAGCTAATCATGGTTTACGTCCTTTGAAGTTGAGGTCTGGAGAATAATATAGTATATGTTAACTGAATAAGACCATTTTTTATACAAGTAATCGAATACATTTAATACATACAATTCCAAAAAACTTAATCGGGGTCTTACCGGAGTCTAAATGCCAAGAGAGTGTGATAACGTTGGTAACAAGTAAAGCGTATATGGTGAGGATGATTTTGGGCAACGAAAGTGCCGTTCAAAAACATTACCGAAATAGAAATTACGTTCTAGTGTAGATTTTTCATTCTCTGTTTAGTGGTTTTATATATATACCAGATTCATTCCTCAAATGATGCATTATGAATCGCAAGAAAAGCAGTACCGTGCCTCCTCTTCAAATTCAAAGGATGCTTTCTCAGTTATTTTGCCATTTAAGCGATCACATGATACTAAAATTACAAAAGGAATTTACTATTAGAAAGAATGAAAATAAATCGATAGAAATAAACTTCCACGCGTGAGTGTAAACGTCTTTCAACTCATCAACAAGTTTGTAATTAATTACTCAGCGTTACTATAGTTTTTTTTGGTGATATTATGAGATCAGTTTGGATGCTCATGAATCATTCGCTTATAAGCAACTTATCTAAAGACAGACAACATTTAACGTCATCTTCTCCATACGTTCACGTCATGTGACGTTCGAAGCCACCGAACGTTTTTGACCGTCGACTTAATTTAGTAGCTCTTGTTCAGTGTTCGTAGCTCAGCAATCACACAATTATAACCATGGACCGTATATACTATCTAAACTCGCCTAAGTACACGTAGCGGCCTGAGTTCAATCAGTAGCCTGAGTACACGTAGCGGCCTAAGTTCACGCAGTGGCCTATATATGAACACGTAACGGCCTAAATATACCTATTGGGGCCTAATAACACGTAGCGGCCTGATTACACTCAGTGGCCTAAGTACACGTAGCGGCCTAAGTTCACGCAATGGCCAAAGTATGCGTAACGGCCTAAGTACACGTAACGGCCTAAGTACACGTAAGTACACAGAGTGGCCTAAGTACACGTAGCGGCCCGAGTACCGGTATAGGGACCCTAATAACATGTAGCGGTCTGATTACCCGTAACCATAGCTACACGTACGTAGCCATAACTACACGTAGAGACGATTCCTCTCATGCTATTGTTGGTTTAAGCTTGACAATCTTTCAGTGACTGACTGTTGGACTTACAAACTTGTAACTTTGTAATTTGGGAAGTACGGCAACAGATTTGTCGTGCAGCCTCAGCATAGCATTCATGCTTCGGCTCACCAACATTTATTAACTAACCGGACCGCAAGAGTATTAAATTTCTTAATTTTATCTACACATAATTAACTTCCTTATTACGTGCATGCCTTAAATGATGTTGGATGCAGAATAGAATATATGAAGTTAATGTAAGTCATATTTGGGCACCAATTCCTATTAAAACAGTGATTTTATATTTTTTTGGGAGATTAACGAACCGAGCCCCTGCAACTTAAGACTCATTTCTGAGCGCAGATTTCAAGTACTTTGGTTTGCTAGAGGTTTTCTTTAAGTTATGTTTCTGATCGATGTTGGAATAACCTAATTTCTTGATGAGTTTACCATACAACAGTTTTCTGTGCTCAATCATGATGGCCGCAAGGGAAAAAATCCCTTCATTTTCAATTAAACGAGTTGAAGGGAATAAACGCGGAAGAAATATGAGTATATACATCGAATTAAGTTTCAGTTGTAACGTTAATTTATGTCGAAATATTTAGCTTAATAATATTTAATTTCGATTGGGTTGAAAATCCATGTGTTTATTACTTATTTAATATATAACATTATTTCGAGACCGATATCAGCTATGATTTATAATCAATTGCAAAATTTTTGCTTATTAATCTGAATCTTTCATGAAATTGTGCCTTAATTCTGTATCTGTAGCAGGAGATGTTAACTGAGACATTAAATGGACTTTTAAGGATAGAAACTTGAATGGATGAATGTAGTTGAACATTTATTCAGTGAATTCAGTGAATGAAAATTTGAGCTTCATATAAGTATCATTACTTCATTTTAATGTTATTTAAATGATTAAATGGCCAGGGGTAAATATTTGAAGACGTGTTTCAAGTCTTACATCTATAATAGTTCAAATTGGCAGTTGTCAAATTAATGAATGCAAAGAAAACTAAATATTATCTTATAGGTATATACTTAGCTATGTTTTTAGGTGTCACAATCGAATCATTAAATTTGCAAAAATTACAAACATCTCACTGCATTGTAGCCAAATAATACAGGTCTTAAGCCGTAAATGTTATTCTTCAATTATCGTCGCGTTTATGACTCAGTGCCTTGGTATACACCATTCATAAAATAATTCGTGACGAGCTAACACTTCAAATTTGGAACGAACAATTTTTTAGAACTACGTAAGCTGTTAGGAATCAAATTTCGGAATGTTTCATATTATCTGAAAAATTATCTTTGAACGTAAGTTTACCCATAAAGGGATCAGAGCATCGTCTACCCCTATGTTTATCTAAGTTGAATGGTCAAGTCACGCCTGGAATAATCAACTATTATAATTGAACCCCATTTGCCGAAGGATCTTCCGAACGAAATGCTGGCAGTTGTTGAGCAGGGCATCGAACGGACTGCTTATTATCGCCTTAAACTCTTCTTTCAACACTGAGATAAGATCATTTACGGTGTCTAGCTTTTTGCTCACGCCAAGACTCTCTGAACATCGTGTCTGCAGGACGGAGAAGCCCTTTACACGGTCTTCTTTCATTGATTTCTTAATGACCGCATCCGCCTGAAGACTCCTTTGCACCAAGATGCCCTCTGCATACCTTTCAAAAGACCAATAAGCTCGCCCAATGCGTATGGTTACAAACATATGAAAAGCATCGAAGATAACGCTGAAAACGCTGCCTTCGATTGGAGACTTCTGGCTGCTCTCCAGAGGAACTTTGTACACATCAACAGCACCCAAATCTTCACCGTCCACCTCGGCACAACACAACATTGTTTCCCACAGCTGATCAGGCGATATTTTGAACACTTCTCCTGTTTCTCGCTCTGTTCTCGGGTCGAAGAAGATCGTCGAAGAAGAACCTGAGAAAATATCAGGAGAATTGATCTTTTGGACTTGCTATTCTTGTTTTGTGATCTACAACTTTAAAATGAAGATGATAACCTCAATTATGGGGTACAATTAATTTATCAAGAGGAAATGATGTGAAGATTGTCAAGGTCTATCGTAAGACTTTTTTTGTGAAATATACTTGCGATTCTGAAGCGTGTGTGGCGAAGCATAACAAACAACGGAAATTTTTCGATAATTGAGCTCGATGAATTTCTGACACAATATTTTTATAAATATCGTACAAGGGATATCATAAATGAGCTTTATCGCACTATTAAGAATTAAAAGTACAAGGCATTCGTCTTCGTTCGTTACATTTGTTATTACGCAACAAAATTCCCGCGGTAGAATCTTCATTACATGATGTAAAAATTGTAATCAATCGTAGGCCTTAAATCATGGCCGCTCATAAGTCTGAAAATTATAACCACCAAGAAGCAATAAATTTAATTTTAGAACTCACCTCCACCGAGAGCGCGGCTCGATGAAATGTTCACCGATTTTCCATCAATAATAAAACTGAAGCCACTGATGCCGTCACGAAACTTGTGATTTGATGAACTTTTTGAGAGCAGCAATGAACTCAAAGAACTCACAGCAAACATCTTTCTTCTCGGTGGCAGCTCTCACTTCAGTGGCCTGTAATATAATGAATGAGATCAATGAGACACCAAATTAAGTGACTCGAGAGGGAGATAATAATGTGCATATTAACTATAATTAATATAATATTTTAATAGGCGTCAGTTTAGCCTGTAATATATTGAAAGAGAACAATGTAAGTGGAACCTCAAACGAAATTTGAAAGGGAGATGATTATTAATTTGTACTTCAAAATTGTTGTGACTTGAAAGCGAGGAATGAGGTAATATTTTAAGGACATGGGATTTCTTGGGATTCATTGCAATTTGAAGCAATATAACAGACGAGTTTATAGAGACAAAGATTTAGGAATGAACAAAGGCAAGTGCAATGAATAACGAATAAATATATTGTATTGAAACATAGTTTAGGAATTATTAATCAAGCTTTGAAATGAAGCAAGAAAAGATTATGAGAAGACAGGAGAGAAACACATTTATTTTGGGCTGTTACTATTGTTATCTATAATATATACAGGACATCATATCTCAACAACAAGTTATTGACAAAGTTCGCCACGTCATACAATTTATAAATTTTCTGTGGTTAACGTAAGGATGATAAATTTTAGGTATATTAATTAATTTTTTTATTATAGTATCAATACATAAATTATATTTTTGTCTATCGACATAATTAGCTTTGTATATCTTCATCAATTTTGGTATTAATTCTGAAAGAGGTAAAATATTAATATGGCTTGTTGAATAGAGTAACTTTGATGGGAAAGTTTGGGCGCCGAAGCTTTATCATCGCGTTTGATTCATCGAAATGCCAAAACACAAGTAGATGACAATAATTTTTTTTTATGATTGATTTTACAAAATTATATCCCGCAATTTACGCGATTTAAAAATTCATAATTAAAGACGGTGTAATGATTGACGAAATTCGAATTATTTCCGGTTGCATTATTTTTTTTTGTTACTACAATGGATATTAAGTTTGTCGCGGTATTGTCAACAATTGAGACTAAATTCGCAATTATCTTGATATTATATTCAAAGGCTGCGGAACTAACTGCGATATAGTCGTTTTGAGCCAATATCGTGGCAATCATCATAGTTATTAGTAGCCGTTTTAATGGTAATTTTCAAGATTGCCATGATATTTACCGTTGTTGAAGTTATAGAAGTTTTTCGAATGCAGTAGTTATTTTTATGATGAATCTTCTGTTTCAGCTCAAAATTCATGAATTGAAGCACAAAACCTCACTCAAGTAAACATAAGATTATTTCGTAAAATTTTAAATCAAGTTAGTACAAAAACTTAACGAGGAACACTCACCAAAATCGCAGGAGAAGTTTGGCCAGCAGACACGTCAACCTTCCTTGCTGAAGTGCAACCTGCGACTGAACTCTTGACTGCAGATGCTGCAGGATATATAAGGTGCAAGCTGAGGTTGTGCACTCACAGTGCACAACCCTGAACGATTTCTTTGTTCCCCTCGGCGCCTCCCTCGAGTTATGAGTACGAGATCATACATTCGGAAAATTAATGGGGCATATTGTCCATATTGTTGTGCACTTCCTTCACATAGATCTGATACACAGTTACAATTGATGCACCGTGACGTTAAACTAATACACCGTTACATTCATTCAAATATTTTCGTCACGAACACGTTTCTTACAGAGTAGCCAAAAATGTCCCTTTCTTACGCAAATGAAATGAAATCTCAAATAAAATCCTTCAACGTACACCGGCACGTTCAGTGCGTCCGCTGCCAACTGATCGTTCTCGGGATCGCGAACGTTCCTCGCCCAAACTTTATTGCCCAGCAACGCGGAGTCCTGCCGTTGCTGTGAACTTTACAATAAATTAACTTAATGTCTTTTTGCAATGCACTGTAACACATCAATAAGTTCTGAATAATAGAATTGCCTTTATCTTCAATGATTATGGGTTTGTGAATGCAATACAACGATAAATCAAGTTGATGGTAGACGCTAGTAACAGTCGGCAACTGAGGGGCAAGATAGGGAACTAGCTTTTGTTGGCAAGTACGAATAAACAATTCATGAAAAATAATTACTAAAATAAAATTATCTGTCTGATACCGACAGGGAAGAAATATGAAACGAGTAGAAAAATAGTATGAGCAGCAAGATAATTTTTATTAAATTCATTAAATGGGAACAAAAAAATTTTACACAAGTTAACGTCGGATCATTTCTACATAATTGTAACCGAGATTATCATTAAATAGAAAAACGAGGAAAACGACGCAGAAAGTCGAATAAGTTTCGTCATTCAGGAAGGTTGAGGATTAGATGATGAAAATCCCCCGAAATTTTTGTACGTTGATATTATATGACTCCTGAAGAACCAGGCTAAATCTGTTTACTCCGATGTCATTGACAATGTCTCCTTCAAAAAGTTTGCTTTTTCGAAATTTAATAATTTCTGAACATTCTGTTCGGCCTGCGCAGTTTGAGGTGTGTGGTTTCACTTTAATTGTTAGTATAAAAAAGTACCGAACCATTCGTCATAGCGAACCTTCTAGTCCGGACGCTTCAACCATAACATGATGCAATGGCGGTGGCCGTAGTTCAGCGGAAGTCAGACGTTTTGTTTCGTTGGAACGCCATACAAGCGCATTCTAACTATGTTTAATCTCAGAAGAGCAGAAAATGTTTGCTCTAATCATATTTTTAGCCTTATGTAACAAATGCTCTCAATTACAGTAAATCAGTCAGAAAAAAAAACAGAGTGAACAATTTGTTGCTAGATTTATAGCTATCCGCTGGAGCTAATTTTTCCAGCCTCATGCGCTGAAAATATGCTAAATTTGGAATACGTTTAGATCTAGAGTCACGAAGTGCTAAGTCTCCAGAAGCCCAAAGCAAAAGTTTCGCAGACATATTATCATCTCAGAGCAATATTTAGGAGAAATTATAAACATTATGGTTGAATTATAGAAACAACAAATATCTTGATAGCCAATTTGCAAAAGTGTCAAGGTGAGCGTATGGCAATATTAGCAATAACTCAATGAATAAGATGAGAAACAATACGTTTATACAAGAACATTCAAGGCATTGTAAACTAGTAGGCTTACTTGTCAAAAAGATTCCCTTATTTATAAATAGGAAAATGTGTCAACTCTTTTGCAAAAATTTATCTTGTAACTTCTCATCAATCAAATTCACCTTGTGCAATATGCACGAAAAATAGATTCAAATTGCCGAATAAGTTTTCTAATAAAAACTCGTCACCAAGTGGAACTTGGCGGCTATGAAACAAGCGCACCTCCTCTAAAGATAATTTATTCACTTTAAAGCGCTAAAAATTCTGTTAAAATATCTGGACCAATATCAATCAATTTCACAATATCTGTTAAAATATCTGTCCGCCATCAACACCGTGAAGCAGACGTGAGCATTTGTCTGCAGCAACCGACGACTCGTTTGCTTCCTTATGGTCATAGCCTTGATCATGACATTCACTGGCAAGTGAATTTCATGTTGTTTTGGTCAGGCTAGGCAAATTTTGGTGTGTATATGTTGCAGTAAGCTTATGTATATTTTGCATCAATAATACTTGCATTAAATGAACGTTTTTTTTCGTGAAAGATTGTCCTTAGTTCTAATTCCATGGAAGTATTCGCGAGGAAATGGTCGTATTCAAATAATTGTTGTCCTAAAAAATGATTTATTTGAGATAACGTCCTCATAATCGCCATTCATACTCCAAGACACTATCCAAATATGAATAACTCAGCTGGCCCCGATTGATTGTGAAACTCTCATACGCTGCTGTGAAAATCCAACCTGGAATATATTGAATGTGCTGTAATAAGATAGTTTTGTACAATGGACAATGATCAACGATAACTATGATTCTTAATCAAGAATGTGGAGCCACATTTTTCTTCGCATCGTACACCATACAGCCAGCGCACTGCTTCTCTCATATATGTCTCTTTTTATTCAAATTCATTCCATATATGATGTTTCCCTTCCAAAACATGCAATTATTCTGCACCATGAGTTGTAGAAATGAGTTTTACTATTAAAGAATATACGTCACGTTACAGAAACGCACTCCATCNGCTTCAGTTTGGCCTGTAATTTAATGAATGAGATCAATGAGCCACCCAAGTAACACGAGAGGGAGATAATAATATACATGTTAATTATAATTAATAAAATATTAATAGGCGTCATTTATGCCTGTAGTGTAATGAATGATATCAATGCCAAATTGAACCTCCGAGGTAACTTGAAAGGAATATAATAATATGCGTATTAATTATTAATAACATAGTATTAATAGGCGTCATTTATACCTGTAATATTTTAAATGAGAACAATAAAAGTGAAGCCTCACAGGTAATTGAAAGGAAGAGGATTATCAATTTGCATTTAAAATTTTTAGTGATTTTAAAACGAGGCATAAGGTAATATTCAGAGGACTTGAGATTTTTATAGGGATTCATTTAAATTTAAATGCAATATAACAGACGAGACTATGGGAACAAAGAAAGAATGATTAAAAGCGAGCAGAAAGAATGATGAATGACTGTATTATATTAAAACATAGTTCAAGAATTGTTTCAAGCTATGAAGTGGGGTAAGAAAAGATTATATGGAGAAGACAGAATTGAAATGCATTCATTTTAAGTTGTTAATATGGTTATCTTTAATCTATGTGGGATATCATATCTCAACAACGAGTAATTGAGAACGTTCGCCAGGTCATAGAGCTATAAATTTTCTATGGGTAACGTAGAGATGGTAAAGTTTATGTTTATCAAAATTTTGGTAATAATTTTTGAAAAGGTAAAATAATAATAGGACTCGTTGAATAAAGTAATTTTTATGGGAAAGTTTGGGAGCCGCAGCTTCGTTATCGCGTTTGATTCTTCGAAATGCCAAAACACGGGAAGATGACAATGATTTTTTTCGATGATTGATTTTACAAAATTATATCGCGCAATTTACGCGGTTAAAAAATTTAAAATAATAGACGGGGTAATAATTGACGAAATTCTAATTATTTCCGGTTAATTAATTTTTGTGTTACTGTAATGGATATTAAGAATGGATATTATGTTTGTCGCGGTAAATGGATATTAAGTTGTTAACAATTGAGACTAATTTCGCAATTATCGTGATATTCTTTTCAAAGGCTGCAGAACTAATTGCGATAGTCGTTTTGAGCCAATATCGTTGCAATCATCATAGTTATTAGTAGCAGATTTAATGGTAATCTTCAAGATTGTAATGATATTTACCGTTGTTGAAGTTATAGAAGTGTTTCGAATGCAGTAGTTATTTGTATGATGAATCTTCTGTTTCAGCTCAAAATTCATGAATTGAAACACAAAACCTCACGCAAGTAAACATAAGAATATTTCAAGAAATTTCAAATCAAGATTGTGCGAAAACTTAACGAGGAACTCTCACCGAAATTGCAGGAGAAGTTTGGCCAGCAGACACGTTAACCTTCCTTGATGAAGTGCAACCTGCGACTGAACTCTTGACTGCAGATGCTGCAGGATATATAAGGTGCGAGGAAAACTTATCCACTCAAGGAAAATAAACTCGGTTGCCTGGCACAATATACTCGGTTGCCTGGCACAATATACTCGGTTGCCTGGCACAATATACTCGGTTGCCTGGCACAATATACTCGGTTGCCTGGCATAATATACTCGGTTGCCTGGCATAATATACTCGGTTGCCTGGCATAATATACTCGGTTGCCTGGCATAATATACTCGGTTGCCTGGCATAATATACTCGGTTGCCTGGCATAATATACTCGGTTGCCNACCAGCATGATACATACATAATATAAATTACAGAATAAAACTGTACGAAAGATTTCGGTGTAATGTTGTCAACCTCAGCCTGTTACTAGTGTCAACATGTTTGTTGTTACTTGTTAAGTTGTTACCAGTTACCACTTACAGGTATTTTTAGCGCATTTCCTCATTTATGGAAAAAATTCACTATTGTGCTTGCCATGTCCGTCTGTCCGTCTGTCTGTCTGTCCGTCCGTGACTCCACGTTTTCGTCGACGAGAAAATGCGCTCTCTATCACTCACTGCAATGAGTACTGAGTTTTATTTTTTCATGTTTCAGTTTGCTTACAGTTATTTTTACACAGTTATTTTTATGTTTCACCTTCCCTACATGGATGTCTACTTTTACTTTAATCTACCAATCTCAAAAATAATCCACATATATATACAAATAAAAGACCTTCTAAGAAATAACTCTATAAGTGGCATCCAAAAAATCGAAATGTGCCAGATTGTTGTTCGAATCAATCCTAGTGTAATACCAATTTCTAAATAGAAACGAAACATGATAGAAATGTCTGTCACAATGTATATTTTCTTGGTGGCACAACCGAATCAATTAATCTGCTGGGCTTGTAGGTAAAACGGAAATAATTATTTATAATAAATGAATGTTTCCTTAAGTGTTTTTTTTCGCTGATAGTTTAGCATAGACACTGTAAATCAAAACAAATGAACTTTTAAAGAAAGAAAAATATGAATGCATAACATTTATTTAGATTATTTGTACGCCACATGAGACGAAAATTTTTCTGTACGAAATTTTGGCAGTTGTCGAGCAAGACGTGGTATGGACTATTGATTATTGTTAACTTGGAATCTTCCTTCAACACTGAGATGAGATATTCTACGGTTTTTAGCTTGTCGATCAAACTGAGAGTCGGCGAACTTGTCGTTCCCAACAAAGAGGAGCCTTTTACACGGTCTTCTTTTATTGATTTCTTACACAACAGCGTCCAGAGAGAATTCATTGAATTGTCTAGCAATTCATTGATAGATTAGCTGATAAATTAATATCGGCAAGATTGCCGGCGGTCTAGCAGAGCAAAATTGGAGCAGGGAGTTGCGAGTTTGAGACCGCAACAAGCTGTCAATGTTCTGCGATGTTAATTAAGAATCGGTGACATCGATTCTATGAATTTTGCCTCAAAGAAGGTTGTGGACTTTTTCATTATTTGGACTACATTATAGTAATTGGAGTATCTACTACGACATTGAGCAGCCGTCTCAAGACCAGGTATCAAAGTATTACAATCGAGCAACTTCATCTCAAAATCCGCGATGAATTCAACAGGCTCCGTGACGCTCCAGACAACGTCCAACTAAAAGAGACTTGCACTGTCAGAGTAACGCGCAAGCATCGTGATCTTGCAGGGGCCCGATATCATCCAACCGACAATAGTTGAAGCCCTTGGCCTATACTTTCAAAAAATTTAAGAGATCGTAAGTTCATCAGCCAATCATTGATGGCCTTTCGAGCAAAATCCACCAGTCATAGACAAGAAAATAGAGCGTTAATACTTATGTTAACTTAGCGAGTTTTGAAAGTATGGCCCCTTATCTCCACGGATTGGACTCCAGCATCCATCTCATAACTACCGGATTTTCTAAGCTTTGAGATTGTTTCGGAGTTATTTTCACGGTTCAAAATTTTCTTGTTGTATCATATTTACGTGTATCGTGTACTTATTTTTACCAAAATTTGTTTATTCAATGATTCCAATAACTTGAAAATGAATGTTGTTACATAATATTGATATTACTCCCTTGTAATATCAATATTATGTAACTCGTTAATAAATCGATATTACTCCCTTGAACCTGCATTTTGATCAATCAACGTCATCTGAAGAATATTGTTCGACCCTGAAAATTTAATCAACGAATTCTCTGGCCATTAAATACCCGTGCTTAAACAAGCTTATTCTGCCATCTAATATATATCCAGCACAATTAAAGTGCATATTTATGAATATGCTTTCTTGTTACAGGTCCTGCTTGAAATAAAATAACATATAAAGCAATGCACCTAAATGGAAAGTGTCAGCTCGCAAGACTAGGGATCAGGAAAGGAGCCAATCACTTTGAAGGTGCCTGCAAGATGAACGTCGATCTTTCATTGGTTTTTATCGAGACAACCAATGATGACCTAACGTCGTTAATATATTAAAATTACTTCCTACAACCTGCATTTAACCCATGGTTGAACAATATAAGGTTGACCCACGAGGATTTCCGTCTTTCAGTTCAGCTTTCTTGTTACGTCACGTAAATCGAGAAACGTAAACAAACCCGTCATTCCCATGACTGATTGGTTGACTGGTTTGAAGACATTTCAGTGATTGGTTAATGCTCGTGACGTCACTGAGATCAGTGACGTCACATACGAACAACGCAATACATCCGCAAAAATAGGCTTCTGATGGGTCAACCTAATACTAGTTCAACCATGCATTTAACCAACGTCATCTGGAGAATTTTTCTGAACCAGAAAATTTAAAAATGTATATATATAAACAATTTTGCAGATTCAGACAAGCTCGTCCTTGAACGTCCGGGAGGCTTCTGCCCACTGCCATCCGCTCGAGGCTAAAAGTTCAATCTCTGTTCAGCTTGCAGGCGCGGTAGGCCTGGCCAAGCCAACTCTTGCCATTTTCTCAGGAGACCATAAATTCGGCAAGGCGATTCTAACTAGTCACTGATTTCGTTTGGGTGGCCAAGCAGACCCAGAATAACACTACCCAACTAAGGCGAGTCTGCCGCTGAGGCTGAAGCGTACCCCAAATTTTGTTAGGGTAGCTATAGCCGGCCGTAGTCCACGCGCTTACGCACGCCCCTAATAACGTTATTTGGTATTTGCAGCACTAACATGGTATTGTTGCGATGTTAACGCGGCATAAACTGGAATGCATGTGTAACTACTGCCGGCACGTATGTACGTACAGTGTGGTTAATCTGGGAGCGAGAGCAATGAGGTTGCTTCGATTATGAAATCGAGTGTTGATGAACACAACCACCCAGAGTGCATGGGTATATTATATACAGCGTTGTTTGCCTCATGGGTTTCACTGGGTTTATGCCTCGCTGGTGTTGGCTCTTGAAATCCTTCTCTCTTTGGCACAGTGCTGGCTCAGTTCACATAGCATCGCTTGTTGCATTTGGTTAAAATTATGCAATTCTTTTATCTCTTGCAACGTATTTTGTGAGATTTCATTAGTTTGCTTTTTGGGAGTGTATGGATATTTTGATATTTAATGTTGTTTTTAATGTTGGATATTTTGATAGTACAATGACTTATTTGTGAGCTCCAAATTTTCGCGTGCAACTCGTTTTCGTAGATACCAGTAGCGCTTCTTTCGATTTGAAATCGATTTTCACTATGGCAAATTTGTAACTTTGATGATAATAAATTTGATTGTCAACTTTCAGTGTGCTTGAACATAAGAGTGAAATAAGGGTAACGGTAAATCAGTTTTTTTTATTCGTAACAACTGACTAATTATTATATTGATATCTTTCGGAGTCAGATCAAGCAGAAGAGATTAACTTTTTGCGAGCACCGGGATTGTGAACGAAGGTCGGGTAGATCCAATTTAACAATTCAAGATTTAAAATATTTCGTGCGAAGTCAATTCTTTATGAAGCTTGTTTGCCAGCAATCTTTCCCACGTGCTGTTCAGTCAAAATTATTTAAAGTCATTCGAATTTGCTTAAGGAACTTTACTGCGGAGGCAAAGTAGAATTTACAAATTTAATTTTCAAATCCCTAATAAAATGTATTTATTCACTTTTTACAATGTTTCCGATTAGCGATGGCAATACAAGGGAAGAAATTAAATCAAATAGAGCAATCAAGTATAGCTTCATTGAGTGTCGTTGTTCTGCATTTATCAATGTTAAGGAATTTTGTTAAAGTAGAAAGAAGTTTTTTAAACCTTTTTACAAAATGGTTCAATGTGCTAAATCTCAAAAAGTGTACTCTCATCATTACTCATTTCATTAGAGCATCGTAATTAATATCTTTGCCATCAATTATATAGAGCGAGTTTTATAGAGCTTCTCATTGTCGCTCCTATTTATTTGTTGTTTTTCCGTCATTTTTGCCATCATTGTTTTGGATCTGCTCCTTGTCACCAGTGCCACCGACCCTGATTCTCGCGTCTTCGATGTCGATGTAAAAGCCACCAGCGCCGACGACGATCTTGATGTTCTTGAGTTCAGAGGCGCTCCTGCTGTCTACGGTTGACTCCATCTTACCCATTTTTGACGTGAACATTATGATGATACGGATGATACTTCCTGAGGGAGATTAAGAATAAATTTGGGTTATTGAATGATAGGCGATGTGCGAATGTGGGACGGAGACTTAACTTCCTTATCTGAATTTTGGCGAGATTAGGACAACCGAAATACATGTAATTATGGCACCAGAAATTATCATATTATTGTGGTAAACATCCATTCGCAATTAATATCTCGATATTGAACAAATTTTTCTTTGCCTAAAAAAACACAATTTTGGTTAGAATAAAAATGAAGTTTTTTATGTAGATCAACTCTCAATATACCCTATATCAAAACTTTTGGGGAAGCCGATGCTGAATCCATGATGACAAAGTTATCATTTCACATCGGTTAGTATTGCATTCGTAGTTTTTTAGTTCCTTGGCACGCCACTAAATATATACTACGCCGTCTGCTTTATGACTA
>NW_025943839.1:0-272 GCF_000764305.2 Hyalella azteca | reverse complement strand
TGTTGTATGTCACAGTATGTGTGCTAGGTAGTCGTGTTCCGTAAAGCCGTATAACTCGCGAAAGGCAAATCCAAGAAAAAAATGTTCATGGCCTATTTCATCACTTTTAGGTGGTTAGGAATTTTCGAAATTAAAACTAGAAGTTCATAGTACATGTTTTACATTGGAGACACTGGATTTTTAGAAGTGTTGTCTTTAAAAATTAATTTTTAAACGTAGGTATATTTTAATGGCTCATATTTTATCAGTTTATTATTCTAAACCAAAAATAG
>NW_025943838.1:0-75966 GCF_000764305.2 Hyalella azteca | reverse complement strand
GAAAGAATTTGAGAGTAAATACTGAGTGAATGACATGCGGTGTGGTGAACATTCAATACAATTTCATGAGGTGTGCATTCCTTTATAAACATTTTCATACAACTAACATACTGCAGGTTCAATGTCGATAAATTTATACGTTTATAAGCAGACACTCATGCACTTGAGACTCGAGTGGGTAAACGGTGAGCTCGGTTGCCGGTATTCCACTTACAGCATCCGATAGCGCGTCCGCTGGGTTGTGCGTTAGAAACAGGAAGAAAAGCGCCTCAGTTATGTAGACTACGTACATCGTTATGGAGTCATCAGCTTGCATAGTCATCAGCAAGTAAATGGCGAAAAACAAATCGGTGAGATAACTAATGGACAGGAAAATAAGAATCGATGAATACACGTGAGTTATTAGTTTTATGGCTTGGTCAATGAGCAGCAGCTGGCGTTCTATTTCCCTAAGAAATTCAGTGGCGGATGAGGCTTCTCCATACGCGGACGATGTGACAGAACCTGGAGTCGCGGGATACGTTGGCGCCACTGCGTCATGTGCACGGAGCGAAGGTCCACGTTCTGCAAGTTTAGCGGAAGTTTGTTCTATATTTTTCTTGAGAACGCCAACGAAGAAATTAAAGCTAAGAATCAAAGTGAAATTTAAGGCCCAAAACATGTAGAAAGAGAAAGGTCCGATCAAATATGATATCTCGAATTGGCTCACAACTGTTCTATCTGTTATGTTTTTTATTATTAAACTGAAGTGGGTTGCTCGAGTTACAGCCAAACCAAGCAGAAGGCAGGAATTTGAAGTTAACTTGCAAGAGCGGGAGGAGAGCATATCTTCAGAGTTGTATATAAAAGAAATTAACTCAAAAAGTTTAGTAAATGCACGTTGGACGAATTTGCATTTTATAACACAAAACACTGATGTGATGGGGGAAACAAAGTACCAAACGATCAGGAATATCCCAGACATGGATCCATCTGAGAAGTCCCGAGTACTGCAGATGTAGGCGGAACAAGCGATATAAACAGCGTTAATGGTGATATACCAGGCTAATTTTCCAACGTTCTTGAAGCACGATGCATCTTTCTGTTGTCCTCCGTCTGTCAACCAAGATTGAGCTCGAGTCATGGTTTTACCTCCTCCGGTTGCGTTACTTGGTACGTCGGTTACAGCACCTCGACGACTAGGCGCACCGACCACATTTTTCAAGTCCAAATACAGCCCCATGAACTTGAGGACGGTAAACCAACGTTGCAGGCCATGTGCGGGCGAAGACAATGCTTTCTTAGGTCTGGTGAGCATTGTGGCCCTTTCAATTATATGATTCTCCGGTATATTTTGCGCATGAATTCATCGCAGCTCATCAAGGCATCATACACATCCGTCTTATGAATGATAGACGTAAAATTGTTCAGAGGCTAAATAAAAAATTCAACAGAACTCCATTTATGAAATTAAACCGTCTAAATATATACAGAATACAATGTTACTCTCCATAACCAAGTCTGAAAGCTTACTGAACGAAGGAAGTGTCCCTTCAGCTCCATGACTGCATAATACTTCTGTAATTTTTAGCCCAATACACTAGACAGAGGCACTTGACGTGGAATGAATTTTGAATGAATGCATGGAATTTTCATGACACGTCATGGAATGGATGGAATTTTCACGGTCAACTTAATTCTCATGCAATCATTCACATTCAGTTAATGAATTCATGAATTTCCGACATGAAGTCAATTCACGTGCACTTTTTATGTTTGGTTGTCAGCTAACTGCATATACGATCAATGTTCGAAGTGATGATCAAACGCGCTTCCGGAGCCATCAATTGTCTTCCCATAAACTTTGTTCAGAAGTACTATAGAATATAAATCATTCGAGTATGTAGGTTCTCAGGCTTCTACAATAAATATTATAAACATTCAAATGAAACTGTACGTACTGAAGAGTTTAGAAGTAGTAAATGTATTGCTGGACGAAAAGACTCAAGCACTAGCTAGGTCGCTAATTAAAATACGCCCCATACTGCTCATGTCACAGGCGTTTCCATGCAATCGCACTTAATTCCAAAAATTTGATCTCATTTTTCCGGAGCCATATATTTACGTTCCCAATGCAACCTCATGAACTTGAGGGCCACAAACCAACGTTGCAAAGAAGTCTTTTTCGTTTGGTAGCAATCTTCTCTGGACGAAATTTATTTTATTTTCCATATATAACGCTGATCTTATATAGTTCTTATTCTAATTGCATTATAGGCCGTAAAAATTCACCGAGCATTAATGGATTTCTTTGATTCAATTATTCGACTTTATAGAATTTTTTATACGTCAGTCAGACCAATAATTTGTCGCATTAAATTCGCTGAACAACTTTTTATAAATAGATCAAGTCCATAAAAGATAATCTGTTTACACTAAACTCAGGAGATTCAAAAGATTCTAGGACAAACGTTTGGTTACTCGCTCTTGGACATGATACGAACTGAGCCGAAGATGCGTTCCGGCTTCACAAATGAAGAATACTTCAATAATTTTCTATGGTTCGATTCTGCAACAGAGACACATCAAGATCCGTCAGGCATTTGAATCGTCAATCAACCCCCATGCAAGCATAATCATAAACATATTATTCCCGGCACGGATCTATATGACATGAATGCAGCGCTGACGCTGTTACATTTTGTACATGACTAAAAATTTAAAAGCAAAGAATAGTCCACAAAAATTCATATCTATATAGAAAACGTTTCGGAGTCCAGCTCCATCGTCAGTTCGTAGAATCTAGAACATACATAGAAAGTCACAAGTTAATACAATTGAAAGCACAGAACACAATTAGAACCTAAATTTACAAGTAATATTTCATAACGTTCTTAGTTTTTTATTTATTAACAAATTAAAAGGGTTACTTAATTCTGAAACACCCTGTATATGTTATGAATATATTGACGATGAACATATATTTCACTTGGAAATTTTTCCCACAAATTTCACAATTTCGCTGAATAATTCTTGATGTATAGCCACTCAGATTTGTTCTCTTATTACAGTTTTGATATCATTTTAAGCTGCTTATTTCCTCGGGAGCGGCAGTATTTGCTGGAGCGTAGTTCAGCCAATTTTGTCGAAACACAACATCAAATTATTTATCATTGAATGGTTGCTGAAGGTAAATAAATAAACAAAACGCAGTAAATTCAATTGCTTCAATTGAATTTGTGAATATTTTATCTCTAGTGATCCTCTTTTGCCTAAATTCCACCAAACTTAGTCCGCATCATCGTCAATATATTTGAATAGTGAAACATTCGGAGCCAATAACGTAGACTATGCCATTTTTGCCTCCGCCAGTATATACATACATACGTCATTATTATATTAATAGAACAAATTGGTTCTGTTTAAGAGTATTGGGCAGAAACAGTGTTAATAGCAGCTGGACTTTCTGCCAAGTTTGCCTGCACTGCAGAAGGAAAATACGTTTTGGATTTTGTTTGCGTAGCAGTCAATTTAATTTAAGTAAAAACAGAACATACGTAAAATGAGAGGCACAGGAAAGCGATCTATTCAAAATCTAAAGTAAATCTACAAATTTACGGTGAAAAATTATGAATTTTTCTAAATAGACGTCGATAACAAAGGCTTGGAAGCTACATACGCTAATCTTTCTTTATGAGACTTGCCCTTTCAGCCTGAAACTTTCTTTTCTTGTTGCGCGGTTTTGAGCACTTTCGACTATATATTTATTCGCTCTAAGTTTGAAAGTTTCGGTGAACACACACTCATGAGAGCACATGACCTCTCCTAACAGTTTATATATTTCATTAACTTGCGTTTCACTTTATTTAGAAAATTTCAACTCCATCCCAAAATAAACTCTTATATATTTTACCGCCAACGATTTTTTGATCGATCACCACTTTCTCGTTGCAACCGTATTGTAACCGGGGGTTACCATGACCATTTCGCCACAAAGCAAATCTGCAACATGTTAAATTCATATCAAGATGATCCGGGTTTTAGGACCCGAGTTCCGCGGTGTCGCTCACCAAACGTCCTACTTTATACTGGTGCATGGGGCGCCAATACTTCAATCGGTGACGCGCCTCATCTTAACAGAGTAACTTTATACTGGTGGCATGAGCTATGAAGACCTAAATACCTAAATACTTGGGCGAGTACATGTGTAGAATTTTAATTGGCGAAATTTAAAGTTAGTGAACAGTTGAAACAATAATATAAAACGAGTTTACTTTGTCCGTTAATGCTGTGTCTATCTAGCTAACTTCTGTGATACTCTAATTTTATTTACTGCCTGCAATTAAAACTATTACCTTTGCACTTAGTTTTAGTCAGTCCACTTCAGAGCCGCTAATCAACTGCATTATGATAGTTCGTTTGATTTTAGGATAGTTATTTGTTTCATTATAATTAGGTTCATACCTATGTAACTTATTGCTAATGTGTATCGAGAGAGGTGGCATGGCTATAAAAGCTAAATTATAATATTTCCTTGATCCCCTTTGCTCATCGTTTACTACTTAGGTACATTTATGAATATTGCGTGCTAATTATTATTTGTAATTTACTAAATTTCATTACTTATAATGGAATTAAGCCTTCATACACCGTATATTAATTAGGGCTATTATTTTCTCCCACAGTTACTGCTTGCCCATCTCATGCTCATTAATTTACATAGTAATTCACGTGTTATCTTATTTCTTGAGTTGTATCTAGGCTCCAGCATAGTCTCAATTTCCACCCTAGTCTATACCTAACAGTTTGAGCCGTTTATCAATTATCTTGATCATTGTTTTGGTACATTCAATACATTGTCCCTTGCTTGTTAAACGGACAATACGTAATTCAGTTTGCTGTTATTTGCTGCTCTTTTATTTTATTCCATTAAACCACATAATATACGGTTGCCAGAGACACAAAGTGGGTCCTTCAGACTCCACCCGCTTCCACGCGCCGGTAACAGTATCTTCACACATTGCAAGCTTACATCGTTCATAACAATCTGAAGTGCTTGCCATTTATATGCATTAAAACGCCGCTGCCACGTATCAACCCAGTCAGCTCAACTATCCAGATCATCTGCCAGCTACACGTGATCCCCGATTCCTAGGCGGCACCTATGTATTTCAAAGTCTGGCCGGCATAAAAATTTTGTAAGGGTAGACGTCAATAACAAATAATAGGGCTACTATAGCAAAATTTATATTCAGGCCCGACTTTGAGATTGGGAACGCCAAAAATTCAAGGAGCGCGTGAATTAGCCTTTCCGATGTTTCAGGGACCAGACGAGAGTCTGGGCCCTGTACTCTGACAGCTCCTGAGCGGTACGTATTGCATGGGTTCGTCCTGGTACACGTGGCAGCTCTGACCGAAACTGACAATGAGATGAGAAATAATCCCCTCTCTTCCGCCGTGGGAGGAAGTGGCAATTGAATATTTACGCCACTTACTTTTAATACCTTCTTATTTTATGAGCGTACGAGAAAACTCAGAACATTAAATAACAATCTTAGTTGATGAACATTTTTCACCAACAGAGATTAGACGACAATTACCTTATGGTACACGGAATAAAAACAGTTTCCAAATACGAGTAAGTAAAACGGTTTATATGAGAATTGAGTCTAATTTTGTACCACAATATAAAGCATCAAAGAGGTATGACACTGAAAAGCACATAATAACAAAGAAACATGATTTTCAAAGCTGAGTAGATTGTGTAAACCGGTTTCAAATTTTAAATCTGTGAATGTGAACAGAGAAATATTTTTCAAAACAATGAGGTTCGAAGACGTAAAAAATATACTGATGTAATCTGCGTTGAATCTAAACTACAACATCTTACTGTACCTATGAATTGTCTGAGACATTGAAGTTGCCAAAGCAGACTTTGCACGCGCGTAAAATACGAAAAAGTAGGTCGAAGCGGAATATTGTGCTCGTCTCCAAGTGTAAAAACTAATGTTAGTTAACTTGCAAATGGTAATGCATAAAAAAGTATCACTATCATTAGTTAAACATCTCATTTATTCATCATAAGTAACCTAATGGGTAACAGGATGCTTTGAAGAATTATCTGAAATTATATAACGGAAGTGCAACGGTCACAACAAAATTAGTTGAATTCTGATTGCTGAGTCATTCGCGATCGAAAAGAAGCAGCTAAAATATCCTTGTGGAGCAGGTAAATTGAGCGGCAGGTTAATACAAGTAGCCGTGTAATGAACTCCACAGACACACTTGAATCTATTAAATATATAGTATCACGTAATTTGGACGATGCTTGTTCATTCATATAATAACTCATGTCAACTCCTAATTCTAATTTACATGCTGATTTCGACGATTAAATTAAAACTATACAATAGGATTAAATAAGGAAAGTTTGCGTAAACATCATCATTCATGTGAAAACGTCAAGTTAACCTGCCGTAAATTACACCATAGAAGAAATGAAACCAAGAATTTAAATAAATAAATGAAGTAATTCTTATATTGGATAGCTTTGTTTTGGTAAATCAATCCTAATTGCCGATGAAAGCCCTTGCCGGCAAAGACAGGAGCGTTAATATCGTTGAACGGTAGTGTCGTGGAATGCAGACCGTCGCGGATAAGAAAGAAGAAACCACGCAGATTACTTTAGGAGAAACTTGTGAATGCGCGACGATATTAAGTAGTTGCGGTGGCGTTGGTGGGAGACGGTGAGGGCGCGGGATGTTTACCATCGATGTGGAACTGGATGACCACCACCAGGTACGAGAACATGAACGCCACCGTCTGAAACATGCCAACATGTAACCATCCTCTAGCAAAATTAATGTTAACTGGCGAACAATTGAACGATTTCACGTCTGACTCTGGGAAACCGATCATAATTGATTTTAATTTGCTCTCGTATAAAGTCTTTTGTGATTTTACACAGCAATGAAAAGTTCAAAAACACAAATTGGAACGAAAAATTAACACGCGACATAAACCTGATAATTCAGAATTTTTCTAAATCTGAAATCTTAAGTATGGATCAAGTCACTGTCGAATTTTTATACAAAAATTGAAATAAGTTGAGAACAAGTTTGTTTTACACTGTTCCCTACTGAGGGGAATAGTGTAATCGCGCTGCAATAATCGTCAACTCACGCTTAGCAACGAACTTCGGCCGACGTTGCCAAAATTCCCGAGTGTCAGCGTCCGAGGCCTTTGGATTGCCATGACCAGGCCAGTGTACGGCTGCGAAAGAATACGTGAATTTTAGTCATGAGTGCAATGGATTTTCATCAGAAACTTCCGACTCTTGTACTATTAAATAGGAATAAGCATGACTGGTTAACCATTACCCAATATCTGGTGAGGCCACTACGTAAGTCTTCGAATTAGAAAGTTACTTTGCTAAGATTGACTACAAAAAAATAACAACTCAACCTTGTTCACACTCGCTCAATTTCTATTTTATTTTGAGAAATAGAGGGAGGCAGCTATTCGCACGTATTCGAACGTCAGTTATACACTCATAACACAAATTATTTTCAATATCACTGCTAAGATAGAGCTACGTCCTTCTGAAATACAAACATGTTATCATAAGCATGTGTTTAAATGACAACATCTCGTTCTTAAATCCAGAATTTCCCAGCGTAATTTACGGGCAAATAAATTGTCTCTGTCTCTGACAGAGACAATTTATTTATTTTATTTATCAGAGACAGAAATACATTGTCTCTGACTCTATGCATGTTTGCAAAATTTCAGATCGATTGGATAGGTAAAAATGTGTTAAGTATGGATTATAAGATTTGTAGCAGACAAAATTATTTTTTAATTTTTCTCAAAATTGAAAAAATATTACTTTTCAATTGATTAATTGGTTCAGGTATTGTTTCCAACTTTACGCAAGTGTACAAAATTTCATATTGATTGAAAAGGTAGAAGTGTGTCAAATATCAATTATAAGATTTGTAGAAGACAAAATTATTTTAACATGTTTCTTAATATTGGAAATTTTTTTTAATTTCAAAATTATTTATTTTGTCAATTGATTCATGCATTGTCTCCAATTTTACGCAAGTGTGCAAAATTTCAGATCGATTGGAGAGGTAGAAGTGTGTTAAATATCGATTATAAGATTTGCAGCAGACAAACAAACAAACAACAAGAAGTGAAGTTAAAGAGAAGTTTTGTAATAAATAATATACGTTTAAAAATTATTTTTTAAAGACAACGCTTCCAAAGAATCCAGTGTCTCCAATCTTACAGATGTACAATGAATTTCTCATTTAATTTTCGAATATTAAATAAATTAATTTTTCAATTTTTTTAATATATAAATTTTTTCAATATATAAAATGTTTCTTAAATTATTATTCTGTTACTTGATTCATGCATTGCCTCCAATTTCACACAAGTGAGCAAAATTTCAGATCAATTAGACAGGTAAAAGTGTGTCAAATATCAGTTCTAATATTTGTAGCTGACAAAATTATTTTTTCAATTTTTTAATATTGAAAATTTTTTCTTTATTTTTAAAATCATTTATTTTGTCATTTGATTCATGCATTGTTTCCAACTTTACACAAGTGTGCAACATTTCAGATCGATAGGATAAGTAGAAGTTTATTAAATTTTGATTACAAGATTTGTAGCAGACAAACAAACAAACAACAAGAAGTAAAGTTAAAGAGAAGTGTTGTAAAAAGAAACTCCATTCAAAGAGTAGATCAGATCATCAAATGAAAGCATCACGGAAGATTTCAGGTTATGGAAGTTTGCAATCGACTAAAGAGTTAAATGCAACACCATGGTTACGTTTCTTGACTAAATTAATTACCTTTGAAATCCAGTGACCAGGTAAGCGGTAAATGAACCTGCGCAGACCCACGATGAATTCTTCTTCCTGAAAAGTAATGCAAAATTCATTGTTAGGGCTGAACACTAATTGTTAAATCACATCATCTCGTAATTCTTATAATGGCATAATTTCCAAGAAAAAATATATAAGTTGGTCCATGACTCAAATGTTCAGAGTTGATTTGCAAGTCATGTTGGCCTCACCGCTTCTGACAGTGCGTCCGCTGGGTTGTGCATCAAGAGCAGGAAGAGAATCGCCTCTACTGCAAACACAATGTAGGATTCTATTTCGCTGTTTCTAATCTCAAGCGCAATCAAGAGCAGGTAAATTGAGAACAGGAAGTCAGTTAGAAACCAACATGACAATAAAATGAGAATCCAAGAAAATCCACGATTAATTAGCTCGAGTGCTTCGTCGATGAGCAACATCTGACGTTCCATCTCTCTCAAAAACTCATCAGACTTTATTAGCAATCCTGCATCCCTTCCATTGCCAATACTCGATGTTGCAATAATTTCTCCCGATATACAACTAGAAGCCACAGCGCTGAATACATCAAGTGAAGCTTCATGCTCAGCCAGCTCCTTAGAATTTTTCTCGAATGTTCGTTTAAGAATACCGACGAAAAAGTTGAAGCTGAGAACCAAAACGAACGCTACCGCGAACATCAAGAAGAAAACGCAATAATTTAATATTTTGATTTTGATGAAATTACTGCCAGCGTTTTTATGTATCATGGCAGTCTTAATGAGGGCATATGTTCTGGTTATTCGAGTAAAAACAAAACAGAGCAATATGCATGAATTTGAATTCAATTTTTGCGTGGGAATTTCTCGGGAATCTCCAGTGTTTGAAATAGAAGCAAGAACCGTGAACAGTTTTGAGAAGGTTTTTTGGCTGAATATGCATATGATGGTAGAAAATAGAACCATCGTGGGGGCGAAAATGAACCAAGCGATGTCGAATAATCCGGTTATGGATGTGTCAGTGTAATCCTGCTTCTGGTACATGAATACGCAACAGGCAAGGTAGAGAGCATTCATTATGAAATACCAGGTGAATGCTTTCACATTATCCAAAACTGATGCTTTGATTAGATTAACTTTATTTATCCACCCACGGCGATCATGATGAATGTTTAGGTTTACTACATCCTGATTATTAAGTACGTTAATGGGAGATATAACAGTTTGTTTCTGCCGCATAGGTGTTTGTGTCGGGTTTTTCAAGTTCAAATAAAACCCCATAAAAGTAAAAACCTTAAAGCAACGCTGTAGCGATTGGTTTTTGCTCTTCATGGCTTGAATGTGTGAGTAGGATCTGTTGTTAAATTACAGTTCAGATGATAACCCGGTCAAAAATATTCCGGCTAAAGTATGAATTGCAATGATGGTTACGAGTATTATTGGATGAAATCCCAAGCTCTTTTTGACGAGTATGCTTCCAATCTTATGAAATGATTAAATTGTTAGATAACATGCAGTAGCGCTGATTTATCAGGGATAGCAACAACAGGATCGCAAAAAAAGTCTTCGTAATCTTGATGAAAAGATGAAGAACGCAGTTGCTGCCTTATCATTATATTCAATTGATGTTATATATCACCAGCAGAATACGATTGATTGCTCACGAAAAAAATCCCGCTTCTCATACCAAGTCTTTGGAACGAACTGAGCTCACGTAATCTTTCCATATTATTAAATACCTGCAAATCTACTATCTTATTCCACTTCATAAAACACGAGGACATCGATCTTGGATATGACGCCCACTTCACCAACTAAAATTTATATGCCTCCGCGTTCACCCTGCTCGTTCTAAATGTGCAATTTGTACCTTATCAACAAGATTTTAGGTATAAAGCATGATAGTATAAAACACACTTTGGGTATAAAACATACTAAATTCGTGTGGGCGTCTCAGTCGCACCTGAACCTTATTAAAATGAACGCGTTGCGCGATGGCCTGCAAAGAGCATACAAGAGGAAGACGTCGTGGGTTTATCGCCTTAATTATTCCTGCATTCAAAATTAATTGCGCACCTCGGATCGTTTGATTCATCAGAACGCAAGATTTTATTCACAAAAGTAAATTTAATCATCTTCATAGAATTTGTGGAGAGATTGTAATGTTATTGTTTATTATGCAATATATATAAGTAATTTTTAATTTAACTCTTTCATTCAATGAATATGAAATGAAATAGCACAAAATTTTGGTGAATTGACGCTTTTTTCAGTTCATGACGATTTTTAAGCCCGATATTACGTTATTTCATTATTTTTTACCTGCGGACACATATAATGATTGGACAAAATAAAAAACATCATACAGTCAACGTAATCACACCTGCTGAAGCCATTAAGGATTCGTTCCAAATATTTAAAGTCAAGACCTTTACTAGCCTCAGTATAGTGCAGATCTGAACCTCAGGGGTTTATCCAGAGCAAACATTCATAGGAAGAAGGCTTCGTGAGGAAGACTATTAAGTGTTCAAATTTTCAGGAACGTAGGCGAACAGGAAGCTTGCTGAAAAATTGATGTATAAAAGCACAGAATCCGGTTAACAAAATTTAACTTGATGTTTCACTTTATTTTGTACTCAAAGTTCACTCGCGAAGTGAAGTGCGCATTATATAATGAAACGCGTATTATACTAGTTTTTGATCAAACAAGTTTTTCGTATATTCGTTGAGTGTTCTTCAGAAAAGATTTTGTAATTTAATATCAATTACAAGAAAATTTCGTTCAGTGCAATCGTCCGGTGTGTTTGATCAACATGATCTACTGGAATACTCTTACCAGCTAGTGTCAACTGTCATATAATGATTAACCGACAATTAAGTCAACGTGAATCATGATGTGGTTCATGTTCGTCTGCTAAATTCTACATATAACTTTTCTCATCGTATATACTTAATTTAAGGCGTATTGCATCAGAAGTAACAACCTGTAAATTAACACAAGCAGCAACTAGGAATACTATATACGTATTCAACTATTTGTCATCAAATAGCTTCAACCAAGCCGCAGCTTAAATGTGTACGTCGTACAAAGCATATAATTACAACTGATTTATTAGCGCGAGGAAAAATGAGCGCGTGTGGAAAGAATTAAGAAGTAAATAACACAGCAAATATACAACAAAACGTCGCGACAGACTTCAAAATACAGTGTGGCAGTGAATAATGGTCCACGCAACTGTCGATGCTTTGTTTTATCAATGTGACTCAATATAAAATTATACGTTAAACACAAAATACGGCAGTGACTAATATCAACAACAGACACGATACTCTACCTAAGATCTCAGACATCTGATCCTATGAGGTCTTTAATTTGCACATCAATAAGAACAATAGAGAAGTAAATTTTCGTTATGAAAACGTATCTCATGCCTGCACAAAAAGACATTGTTCTATTGTTAAAGGCTATTTGATGGCCTGCTATCAGCCTTGCAAGGTTCCGTTTTGAAAATTTAGGGCAAGACGCGCTTTAATCACTATTTCAAGTAAACAGCATGGTTTATGACCGTCATCACTTCCGAATAGCCCTGTTTTAAGGAGAACAATCATTATTTACAGCGGCTACATATTTCACCACGTTGGACTAGTACATACATCACATGTGTTCCTCATATTGAGTTGAGACGGGTTAAGGTAAGAGGTGCATCCAAGTATCAACAAGCGTGAAAACAGATTTTTACCCACGAATCAAAACGCTAGTAAATTATCTTACTTAGGAACTACAATTCAAATGATCAACACTTGCTCGTCTGGAAAACCTGGATTGTATTGTAAACAAACACATGGGAAATAAATTAAAGAAAAATAATATTCTTACTATGCTTATTCAGATGAAAGAAACATATGGCCATCACAAGCTTAGCAGTAGTCCTCGACTGTACATAGAACACATTAATTTTATCCTCACACCCATGCAGTGAAATTAATTAGTAGGGTGTACTCATTTCCAAGAACACCGCAATATTCGATCTATTTGCCGCTTTGTAGATCATTCTGACAGCGTTTAATTATGTATAGAGAAGTGTAGATTATGTATAATTAATTATGTATAGAGAAGTGTATTATAAGAGAAGTGTAGAACTGTTGAAATATTACATTTTTAAACAACCGCTGTTATCAACCGCTTTCCTGAGAGCCAACCCTTAGTAATTTGCCCTCCGTAGAAATATGTAGCCATGAGAAATCTGTCCCAGAAGCCATTTTTCACTAATAGCAATCTGTCCCTAATAGCAATTTGTCTGTCAAAAATCACAATTAAAAGTTTCGTTCGTTTACTATAGCTCATACAGTGCAAGTAAAGTGAAATGTTATTTCTATAATATTGATTCGGAAGTCTTCAGAATTATTGTGCAATTATTATATTAACAAGAATGATGTGAAATAAGTATGAACTACATACAATTCAAATTACTGCATTTATTTTCAAAGAAAATTCCGTTTTACCATGAACATTCCAAAAATTTTTGGCGTTTTTCTTCGCCCTCAAGTTCAAAATTGCTTCGCAAATTAATCAATCGTTTGACGTTAATACCTAAAAGTAATTAAACACATTAACAGAACTATCGCGAAAGGACATTGATTTAAGGAAGAGTTGCGGTGGCGTTGGCATGTGGCGCCGGAGTTGCAGGTTTGTCTGTGCCGATGTGGAACTGGATGGTCACCACCAAGTACGAGAGTATGAATGCCAGCGTCTGCATCAAAAAATATAACTTAGTACTCACTGCAGTGAGTGACAGAGAGCGCATTTTCTCGTCGACGAAAACTTGAGGTCACGGACGGACAGACAGACGGACATGGCGAGCACAATAGTGCATTTTTTCCATAAATGAGCAAATGCGCTAAAAAGCATACGTCAAGCCAAGATTACCTACAGTTTCCATTGATTGACATAGATAATTCAGTTTACAGTGATCACAAATGCATTAAAAAAACATTATTTGATATAGGATTTCATAACAGGAGAGCGAGATGAGGCACAGTAACTCCTGCGTGAAAAGATCTGATGCAAGTCGTGAACTTTGAAACACCGGTCAACAGATAATATTCAAGGCACTGTTATACTTTATGGAATTTTAATTTCGGACTCTTTTACTACGACAAGAATCGAAGTAAAGTATTTATAATTATTCAAAGCACTTACCTCCATGTTAATTTCTATCAATCAGTTACTCACGTTCAGGAAAGAACTCCGACCCATAGTGCCAAAATTTCCGAGCGTCAGCTTACGGGGTCTTTGAAACGACATGACGAGGCCAGGGTATGACTGGGTAAACGAAAGTAAAAAATCTAAACGCATGGAGTATTAGCTCTGTTATATCAAAAAGAATGTGAATCGAATATCTAACACTTAAAAAAATTCATGCAATAGTGGCAAGTTGCTCAGGAATTTAAATACAAAGAAAATACCACAAAAATTCACCATATCTTTAAAAGAGAAAACGTTTCGGAGTCCAGCTCCATCGTCATTTCATAACACAAAATTCTGTTCAGAAGAATTTCAGTCCCAGAAACACAAATACAATCAATTAGTAAAGTAAAAATGCACCGTCAGGTTTCAAAACGGAAAATAAATAAATAAGTCATGAAATTAACGCTAGCAAACGGCCGATCTATTTACTATTTCAAGAGGAAAGGAGCTATAAGCGTCATTCAGACTAGGCTTCTGTTTGAATATATACAGGGATTCTGAAATTCGTAGGTCAGTAACAGCGGATGTGGAAGCTAGAATATTAAAATCACTATCATATACAGAGGTGTTGCACTGCTCAGCATGAACATGTACAGCAGAATGAGGTGGATGTGCAAGTAGCTTCCCCGGTTCCCCGCTGTTCCTTATGACAATAAAACCGTCCCCCTGCAAGCTAGGTCCATGACACAAATTTTCTACTACTTTTTCCGTGTAGATATTTTGTTAAAATTGAGTAGAACGTTGATTAAAATCAATATATAGAATGTGAAATGTAAAAAATATCAAGTCTGCGATGAAGAATTTTAAATTTTAATTTCAGTAATTTTTTATTTACGTCAAAAAAGTGCTTTAATTTTAAAATCACATTCTAAAAATGCCACATACATCATCTCCTCCAGCTCGTTGAGCTGCAACGCTGTTCCAGAATACAGACATGATCCTCAGAAATTATTTCTTTCCATATAGCAAATCTAATCGATTAATTTAATGCTAAGCATAATATATGGAACTCATGTTCATTTTTGACAAAACAAATTTAGACTTGAATGATACTATTTGGTTGTATAACAAGCTAAAAAGTTCCATGTAAGCGTCCAAATTAATTACCTTGGACAGCAGATGATCAGGTAGGCGGTGAATCAATATGCGCAGATTTACTATAAATTCTTCTTCCTGGAAATTAATGCGTAATTATAGAGATTTAAAGTAAAAACATTTTGTCATATTAATAATTTTATTTTGTATTTTACGTAAACAGTAAAACATGAAACGTGAATCTAGTTTCAGAAAAACCTCGTGATAGAGTAAAATTTTTAAGGGCGTCGATCTTTAATTAACTTATTTTTGAAGTAAAATTAGTTCACTTAGCATTTCAAAAGCTAATTATTAGTTCTTACCGCGTCCGTTAGCGCGTCTGCTGGGTTGTGCATCAGGAAGAGGAGGAGGAGATCCTCTATAGCAATCATCAGGTAATACTCTATTCCATTACTGCTAGTTTCCAAGTTTATCATCATGAAGAAGAAAGCGAACAGGAAGTCGGTAAGGAACCAAATTGACATGAAAATCAAGTTCCAGGAATAAATTTGAGATATAAGCTTGATGGCTTGGTCGATGAGCAAAATTTGGTGTTCCATGTCTTTCAGAAACTTCTCACTGATTGGCAGGGTGCAATCAACCTCCTCTTTGAGAGAAGGTGATGTTTTCGAAATTTTATTTGTGGAATTTCCCGCCAAAAATTTGCCGAAAGAAGTTTTATGCTCCTCAATTTTCGTAGACATTTTTTCAAACGTTACTTCGATAACTCCAACAAAGATATTGAAGCTGTAAATAATAGCAAATGCTGTCGTCCATAGCAAAAAGAAACTTAAATATTCGAGAAAAATCTTCAAAATGTCTTTGACATCATTGTTCCTGATTACTATAATTTTATTTATGTACCAATAGGTGTTGAACATTCGAGTAAAAATCAAACAAAACAATATGCATGAATTAGAAGACAACTTTTTGGAGCTTCTTGGCCGAACATCTACAGTGTTCCAAAAGTTGGATATTAACTCGAAAAGTTGTGAGAGCGTACCACTGCTAAAGAAACATTTGATGATGGAGAATAAGGCCATCGTTGGACCAGTAACATACCAGGCGTTGTTGATTATTCCAGTCATGGACTTTTCCGAGTATTCCTGTGTGCTGAGGACGTAAACACAGCAGGCAATCCAGAGAGCGTTTATCATGAGATACCACATTAATTTTCTTGCATTATTCACGTTTAAAGTGCCGGTTAGTTTGTTTTCGTTTATCCACAGTTGCCTAGCCCGAAAGATTTTCGCGTTTCGCGCGTTCGCGCGTGTAAAGACGCGTGTAGAAAATAAATCAGTGCGACTCTGCTCTGCAGTCCGTACGGGAACTTTTTTCCAGTCCAAATACAACCCTAGAAACTTGAGAGCTTTACAACAACGCTGCAGTGATTTGTTCTCGCTCACCATGATTGCTAAATTTGGATACAAACTTTAAACAGTAATTTTGTACATAACCTGCCTGCCAGCTTCCTGAAAATGTTTAGATCTCCGGTTGTAGAGAGTAGCTCAACACCTGCATGAAAGTGTTGAATGAATTAATTTCTTTGTATTTTGATTGACTGAGTATTAAAATCACTTGGCTGCTTAAGTCGCAAATTTACCAGGAATTTGACTGAATTAAAGGTCGAAATCATCATAAAAAATCTAAAAAAAATATTAAATAACAATGCCCATTTGCTCGAGGCCTGATATTTCACAAATTTTCAATAACTTGTTGGGTATAACGACCTTAATGAGCATGTGTCATTCAATACTTTCGTTTATTTTCTGTTAGGGCCATAATTCAATCCATGCCGGGATACAGCTTCAAATTTCATAAAAGTATACATTAATGCTTGAATGCTTGCTTTCATCCTATCACACCCTGACACCAGTGTGATCGAAATAATTGCATCAATTGACTGTTTAATTTACAAAACTTGTATTAATATGTACGAAAAGTGATCACTCATGTTCATTATGTTCCTTCCATGTATGCACTCACACTGCCGCCATTCATGTAAATGCCGCACTTGGTATTAGTTTTGAGTTCTATGTCTACCAGAATTTTAATATTCCTGTTATTTTCAAATATAACTTGATGATTAGCTGTTACCATTCCGTGGTACATGAACATTTCAGTTCCGAAGTGCACATCAACCCAGCTTGTATTGCTAATATTTGAACGCGATGACTGCACGCTGCAACCTCTGTACGAGTTTCGTTTGCCTATTTTGTTTGTTCAGATATATCAAGTGAGAATGCATAACATGATTAAGGTTAAACATAATTCATTAACATAGGTTACGATTATTATTTAGTTTAGAATTTTCTTCACTAAAATGAACGAATCTATATTGACGAATATAAAAGTCAAGAAACACGGGAGAAAAGATATGATGAGCATGATTTTGGTAAAAAAGTGAATATAATTGAAGCATTAAAGAGATTTACCAAAACCTTTAGAAATCTTTCATTTGTTTGAGGCATTGCATTGCAATCGTGGCTGCAATAAATTACAAATCCATTTTCTTCGATATATTTACTATAGATATACTTGTTGATACCGGGACATATGGCGCCGTAGCAATTCTCCTAACTTTTTCGCCATTTTGAACTAAAATCAAAGTTTTTTGGGCTAGTAGTGTATGCTCATTTAGGAGACGGATATTCACAATCCACTCGACACAGAACTTATCGATCAGGCAAAAGAAGCACATTTTAGCGAAGAAGGTATTTAAAAAAAATCAATTAAAGGGACCTCCTACTATTTTGCATTATTTTGATATGAAACATGTTAGGTTAAATTGTTATGAAGAGTAAAATGAATAAATTAGCAGAAAATGTTGAAGGGCGTGCCGAAGTAGTGCTGTTTCAACAGTGTGAACATTGCTGAAACTGCATTGTCCTGAAACTTGATGTTGTTTCATTGTACAGTTTCAGTCCTTGCAAAAGTCCTTATAATTCTCGCAAATTAGGACAAAATCTGTCCTTATGAGTGCAATTTTCCTATTAATAGTTGCATAAAAACCAGAATCAAAGGTGTGATATAAAGTAAGAGGAAGAAGCTGTGGGTACGAAAAGAACGATGAAGTGAAATCGAGAAAATTTGATGAAATATTGCAATCTGCCAAAAATCAAAAACTGCGAAAAGAAAGAGAGATTCAAGTCCAAAATTCTTGCAGAACTCTACTCGATCATGATAGACGATCGCACTGGTCAGAGATGGCATCTAGCAAACAATCCGTTGTAAGAAGCAGTATCAAGTTCATAAAATCTTTAAATAAAATTTAACGAAATTCAAGGTTAATATGGTGATAGGGTTGGTGTTGCCAATCCAAATAAGTGAACTTTTCGGTTGCATGTAATAGTATATGTTAATATATGTATAGAAACTGCTATTGGCGAAGGCGACGGTCTGAAAATATAAAAATCCGGTAGTATTTTTCACGTCAGCTAAGATACATTTCTGCCAGGCGTCATGCAAGACTGGCGCCCAGTCCTACTGTGCCGCATGTACTGCGACATCTTGAGCCATAATATTGCCCAGGCGGTCGATGTGCCCATAATTGGACTCTTGGGATGTACTGGCGTTACGGGCTTGATTCCTAAATGAATAAACAACAAAGACATGTCCATACTACATCACAAAGGAAGAAGGACGAGTATACTCAGCTAGTTGAACAAAGGTTTCTTTTTATCTTCTTTAGCAAACTCAGAAATAAACAAAAATTTGGGATGAAACGGGAGACGGTTAAAAGAATTTTTAAATAATTAAAACGACTAGAAGCGTAGTTTATGATTCCTGATCACGTATTTTGCTTTAGTTGTAAGTAAACTTATAAGGTGAGCGTAACGCCTCAACACGATTATGCGTAAGGACTATAAACCTGGGATCGAGCACTTCCACTGAGACCCTTCAGCTGATAATGAATCTATGATAGAAAGCACCCAAGTGGTGCCTCACCAAGCAACATAAGCATGCCCGTCATGGATGAGTAGATGTCAGTTCTGAATAAGGAAGAAGAACAGGTGAGTTAGTGAGTGTCCGTCTGGTGACACGAAATTAATACCACCGCATTATTGTTGAATGCATCTTTGGTCTGATGGTCGTGGTATATCGATCGCTGTTCATTTCTAGTCATGGGTTATCTTTCATCGTTGCAGTTTTCATGCACGTGTCCGACAATCATATCAGGATAATAATGATCAATCACCTCTGTTTTGGACTTTAGGGCCCAGGTACAACTGCGTGAACTTGTTGGTCAAAAACCGACGTTTCAAGGAACTCTATTTCGTTTGTGCGTTGAGGCGGGAATCTTGGTTGACATTGAAGATGGCATAAGATTGATTATCTATTGTAATACTTGAGTATGCCGCTTCTTAATATTTTATTACATCAATGAATGCCGGTTAAACCGGGACACCTTCATTCCTCTGTAGAAACTTCTTGAAAAATTTCTTGTCCAATTAAAAATTTCTCGTTTAAAAAAGTTATTATAAAATTGTTCTTCAGAAATATAACAAAATCCGGCTTGATATTTCATATTTTAACATCACTAGACAGAATGTCACCAGTCCTAATAAACACCACCAAGTTAAAAAACAGCTTTAGTTTCTTGTGATGGATATTAATACGGACTGAGCCTTAAGAAGATCACTTTCGTGAATGCCCATTGCTTCTGCAATCCTTTGTTATTACATACATGAGGTATCAACTGTGAGGAATGATCGGCAAAGCGTTCATCAATCTAAGTGTAATGTATAGTTACGTTTGCCACTCATATCCTATATAGGACCAAGACTGCACAAACATACAGGTTCGACTGAGAACTTTGAAAGACATCTTCCGTTACGAAATTGCGCGAGAAATGTCGCGCACTTGATTATAGGTTGTCGTACAGTAATTTTTACTGGCATGCAAAGTTCAGGGTCTTTTTGCGTAACAATTCTTAAGCGGTACATCAACTACGTTAATTTTTTTCAAATAGAGATGTACGTAGAAAAATACATCGCAATTAAGTATCGATGTCACGATACGATTATCATGGACATGCCGCTTGCATATATGTTATGTCTTATAAAAGATGGTCCACTTTACCGATGATAAGAAATTGCGTTATAGCCTCATCTTAGATCATTATATACAGGGTTTGGCAGAACCGATTGAGCAGTTTATGAGGCGAAATAAAAGAGTAATGGAGGTACATAAGGAAGAAGTTTATTTTCCTCGAGGTCAGCATAACATACCATTTAGAATACTTATGTTTTAAAAATAATATCAGGAAGATGGTGGCCGTTAGCTGCAACACACTGCTGGAGTCGTTCTCGGTGTCTCTGAGGGGTGATTTACAGTGGCCTGTGAGGTCACTTGATTTGAGCATTTGCGATTTCTTTCTTTGGGACATCTAAAAGAGAGGGTGTTCAGAAGTCGCCCTCACACCCTACCACAGCTAAGGGGACAGATTATTGCAGCAGAGGTTATGGCCATACTTCATCTTAGACCATTATATACAGGGTTTGGCAGAACCGATTGAGCAGTTTTGAGGCGAAATAAAAGAGTAATGGGGGTACATAAGGAAGAATGTTTATTTCCCACGAGGTTAACATAACATACTATTTAGAAACCTTATGTTTTTAAAATAATATCAGCAAGATGGTGGCCGTTAGCTGCAACACACTGTTGGAGTCGATCTCGGTGTCTCTGAGGGGTGATTTACAGTGGCCTGCGAAGTCACCTGATTTGAGCATTTGCGATTTCTTTCTTTGGGGACATCTAAAAGATAGGGTGTTCAGAAGTCGCCCTCACACCCTACCACAGCTAAGGGAACGGATTATTGCAGAGGTTATGGCCATACCTCGCCAATGTGTGAACGTGCTGTAGGAAACTTCCGTGAACGACTCCAACTGTGTGTTGCAGCTAACGGCCACCATCTTCCTGATATTATTTTCAAAACATAAGTATTCTAAATGGTATGTTATGCTAACCTCGAGGAAAATGAACTTTCTTCTTTATGTACCTCCATTAATCTTTTATTTCGCCTCATAACTGCTCAATCAGTTCTGTCCCACCCTGTATCTAATGTTTCTGCCTTCAAATATTCTGAACTCATATTTTAATGAATTAAAAATTTCTATTTTTATTTCGAGATGTTCCAGGATCGAGCGGCAACAGCCACTTGAAAAGACTTTCCTCAAACTAAATAGCAAAGCGTTCAAATAAAAACCTCAAGAAGGGAACACTGTTTTGGGGATGTCAAGTACGCTTCTAAGTTTTTAGTTTTGAAGTATAAAAGTCGAAAACATGAATAAAGGTTGGCCTCTTATTTTGAACGAGTATTTTTAGCGCATTTTCTCATTTTTGGAAAAAAGTCGCTATTGCGCTCGTCATGTCCCTCGATCTGTCCGCCCGTGACGGACGGACGGACGTGAGAAAATGCGCTCTCAGTCACTAACTGCTGTGAGTACTGTTCTAATTTTTTTGGTTGTAGCTGTCACTCTCATGGTGAATGCTGAAACACAGTCGAATGAATATTTATTTGCAAAATGTAAGAAGTAAATTTGATCTCAGCGTGTGTGTATCTCAGCGGTATACACACGACGTTTCATTTACTGTTTAAGCGAGTATCCGCGGTTGTGTTTGAACCGCTTTGTTTTTTAAGCAAGACAGGGCTGTAACAATTACTGACCTGTAATTATTTGTAACTGATGGACAAATATTGCAGCTTTTCCTTTGCAAGAGCAGTATGAGCCATTTACATTTGCAGCACCTGCCATGCCATAGAGGACATATTTTTAGAAAGAAAAGTGACCCCACCCACCCTACAAGGCTGTGAAGTCGACTGCTCACTCATCAAGTAAATTTTAGTTTTAATTGGACTGTGCATTTAAATTTATTACGCAGAGAGATCTGCATCACTATTATTTCATGCCGCATGTCATTCCTGCGAGATTGACTTCTAGGCAGCGGTGTCGTTGAAACAAAAACACAGCTTACAGCTCGATGTCGCATGATTTAAGAGTGGCAGTTTTGAGACAGCACTCAAGAGGTAAGAAGTACAGTGCCGGAAATGGCTATACGACCACCCAGTTTTCTCCAAATATTTTTTCTTGCACAAAAAAATAGGAGATTCTAATTACACGATGTTAAACTACATTTAAAAACGGTTCCAACGCTATGCAAAAAAAATGTTCTCAAAATATATGAGTAAAAATTATGAAAATTAGAAAAACCTAGGTGGAAATGGTTATAAGACCAAGATTTGTTTTTTCCATTTGTGGATCACATACACTCGTTTTAATAGGCAATCTCACCTCCTTTCGCCATAATTACCTCATTGCATCTTCCCCCTACTCTATTTACCATATAATCCAGTGTCTTTTGTATTATCCTAAGAACGAAGGAAAGCCGTGCTCACGTCACTCACAGATTGGAATTAACTGGCGCTCATTTTGCTAAACATCCCTCGCCATGATGCCCTATAAGTTTTCAATTGGGATGAGGTCAGAACTAAGCGCCGGCCACGTCAACAGAGTAATATTCTGCTCTATGAACCACATGTTTGCTGATTTTGAGGTGTGAATCGAAGCATTGTCATGTTCCAACATGAGGGAACATATGTTCCCTCATGTTTCTCATCGGCAAAAGAGAGAACTTGGTAAAACAGCGTGTGCTTGTAAGCCTCTGAATCTTGTCTCTCATAGAAAATAGCTAGAGTTGATTTTCCCTTTCAGCTAAACGCACCCCAAACCATGACCGAACCGCCACAAGATTGCAGCTTGAAAAAAAAAATTCAGGCTCACGGTCCAGTGGTGCCAATAGCATTGTCATCCATCTGGACCATAAAGATTGAACTTTTTACATCACTGAAGAAAATCTTGTGCCATCCCTTACCAACAAGCAAATTTTTTTCAGCAAATTTTTGTCGGTTGATAATGTGCTTTTGTTGGAGCACATGCAGGGGCATTTTTCCTAGTCATGTATTTGAATTTCACCGAGTCATGCAATATCAAACGGATGCATCGTGCTGTTACATCAACTACAGTGGCCAATTTTAGAGAGAGAGAGGTAGCGCAAGTTTTAGAAGCCTCAGAAAACAGTCTCCTAAGATCCCTGTCGGTTAATTTTGGGGTTGGTCCAGTGTGCTTTTTTCACCCGTAGCCGCCCGGATTAGCAAAAAATGATTGTGCAATAGGCTTTGAGCGTTTTATTCCCATTGCGATGTCCCGTTGGCTTCTACTGCATTTCACGAAGCCGAAAATCTGCGCCTTCCCGGCCTCAGTGAGTCTTGTCCCGTTTGGCATATTATTACTAAAAAAATATAAGTGAGGACACTGAACTACACCAGAAGTACACCAGAAAGGCCCTATATGACGAAAATCAAGATATCCTTTATATTGCTGTATTTTTTAAAGTGAAAATATTACAGAAAGATACCAAAATGGAGAAGAACATATCTTGGTCTTATACCCATTTCCACCTAGGTTTTTCTAATTTTCATAATTTCTTCTCTTATATTTGAGAAAATTGTTTTTTCACATATCCTCGGAAACATTTTCAAATGTAGTTTAACCTCGTATAATTAGAATTCCATATTTTTTTCAAGAAAAAATATTTGGAGAAAATTGGGGGGTCGTATAGCCATTCCCGGTACTGTAGTGTAGTTCGAACCAAGCTCATTGCTGCCACTAATGATGAAGATGTGTCTGAGATTGTGAACGAAAAACTGTTTTATCAATTATATACTTTAGTTTACTTCTGCCTTTGATCCAAGTGATCGATTTGACAACAGAAACCCCTACATGTTTTCGCTTCAACCTCTTCTTCGTTTTTCGATATTATGAGTTTTGATTCATAATAACTTTTATTTCGTTTTCTGAAGTGTGTCAGTCTCTGTGTTGTACTTGTTACTCTAATACTCAGACTCCATTTAGTATTCAATCATATTGTCATCGGAGTTGACCCAAATTTGTTGAAACTGAAAAATGAGTTGTGATTCCAAATTTTGTATCAAGGTTATGTTTTTTGTATGCAAAACGAAAAGAAGAAGGATGATGCCTCAGGCTCCAGTTGCCTTAATAGTGAAATAAATCTGTTTTCCAAATTTTGTAACTTCTAATTCTGTAATTTTGTTCTATAATTGCTTTTTACATTAGTATTTATCATCATATTATAATTTTATTTTAAAATGTATGTTTATGAAGGTGGAGAAGCTCACACAGACGTTCATGGCGTCCGATACTCAAATGATCCACTTGCTGACAAAGATGTTGGAACAGCGTCTGACTTTGGCAAGAACCTCATTATTGCCAGAGTACCTCCTGCTGATGAAGGAAGCAGTTTTAATAAAAAATGTTAGTTGTCTTGTACCACGTGTTGCTATAAATTCTAATGTAGAGACTATAATTTTGTATGCTGCCGGAGTGGACAGAATCACATATGACAACTAAATCGTTTGTCAATATTCATTCTTTGTTATTACATTAGTTTTTCGATATCCAACTGGTAGGGATTTAATTCTCTCGTATACTCGTATTTCTGGCTTTAACTGAGATATGGGAATAGTCGCTTTCAACGTAAAATTTTAGCAGAATGCTTATTAATGTTTCTCAGGTTATCAATTCTTTCCACTTGATATGATTGTGAGTTTAATTTTTATATTCATTTTACAAATGTTTCAAAGAAATTGACTTGTGGTCTCTCATCTGACAATGACCTCTAGTCTGACAGCGTCATCTCGTCTGTCAGCGTCATTCTCTTAGGCCAAAAATTTGTTTTCTGTCAGCACTCTCTTGGTCGAGGCGCTCACTCATCGCATTCTCACGTCTGACAGCGTCCCCTAGTCTGACAGCGTCCCCTAGTCTGACAGCGCCCTCTAGTCTGACAGCGCCCTCTAGTCTGACAGCGCCCTAGTCTGAAAGCGCCTCTAGTCTGACAGCGCCCTATAGTCTGACAGCGCCCTAGTCTGACAGCGCCCTCTAGTCTGACAGCGCCCTCTAGTCTGACAGCGCCCTCTAGTCTGACAGCGCCCATTAGTCTGAAAGCGCCTCTAGTCTGACAGCGCCCTATAGTCTGACAGCGCCCTCTAGTCTGACAGCGCCCTCTAGTCTGACAGCGCCCACTGCCGCTAACTTGTCTGACATACCTTCATGGCACGAGTGTCATTTCATGCTCAATGAGTTTATTAGGTACCGGTATTTTGCTGATTCATACATGTCATTCGCACGCTGATGTGTACAGGCTGTAAGAATTACATACTTATTTCAAGATTCCTCATATAAAGATATTCCTACTGAATTTTCACTCGTTTGATTGGTCGAATCACACTAAGAGTGAACGTTGTATTTTCGCAATGTTATATGTGAAATTCTGCTGTTTTGCATCAGAAACTTACTCGTGCAAATTTTTCTTTTGCATCCAGAAAAATGATGACTTAATTTCAAACTGTATACTGGCAAGCCTTTGATGACATGGACGGCTTCTTTATGGTCCTAATAATGGCTGATTTTTTCGTGTTTATTCTTTATTAAATTTAAGAACACCAAATTACTTTCGTTACAAAATATACCTAGATTAGCTGTTTTCTTTTCATATCAATTGTCATTTTTTAAATACTTCATAATGTAAGTGATTGTTTCTAGAAATGGAATCGTATTCAGTTTGTTCATTTCATGCACAGGGCTATTAATTCTTTTATTTTGTGAGGATTGAATAATTTTTAGGCTAAGACTGAGTTCCCATTTCTATCCTCTATTAGCTTGTGATGTCTATGATAGTATTATCACTCTACTTTTGTTCATCATTCACCATATTCCAGTAAACATGGCTTAATAATTTCTAAACTGAGCAAATACTGTGAAATATTCCACCTGCTTTGTTAGCTATAAATGAGTAGAAGATCAAATTAGTGAGTATATATATTGAAGCGCGTTCGTTAGCATCAGAGTAACAATATAAATTTCCATATAAATGTATCCCGACTTTGTTTGAAGTCCATTTGAATCATGCAAGGGCCAAATTATGCGCCTGCAACCAAGCATTTTCCCCCAAGGCCGTATAAGGGCGTAGTCCCTATAAGGTAAGTCTGCTGTCTTCATATAAATGCAAGAAATCCTCTTATGTCTTACCATTGTCCGTACGACTAACATACCTTTCCCTATTACTCATTAGTATTTCTGACATTGATTGATGGGTGTCTTTTAAAACATCTTCGAAGTCGTATGCGCACTGAACATTATAAAAATCTGTTTGTATTGAATAGTAGTTCAAGAATTAAAATAATCGGTTGAGACTCGATCTTTTTTTCGGTAGTGTTCCCGATATCCGGCATGCATAAGCATTAGGTATCAGTGCATATATGGAATTTATGGTACAATCTTTACGATTCTGTAACCGCAATTACCGTGCAATGGCCGTCTTCACCTGTGCCGTGCCGCCCTGTAGTTCAATGTTGCGTCAGCGTTACGCCTCCCATCCCATGGCGACGAAATATCATGGGGCGTCTTTAGAAGCATTTATCGTCCCCCCGGAGCTCAGTTACCCATGCATTTAAGTTTATTAAAATTTGGTGCTCATGTGATCGCGAGCATATTGGTATAATTTTGATAAAAAAATGATAAAAAAATTATAATATAAACGAACATATCTTCATTGATTTTCAGGTTGAATCACAAACATAAAAAGATGTGATTAATTCTGATTAACATTGAAAATTCCACTGCGGGTCAGTTAATTTCATTCATTTTTTCTGCATTAGGATGCTCAGACAAGTGGTCAATCCTTGCACCCAACCGCGGTTGTGAATTTTGTCCCCAACTTCCTGTCCCTCCGGCGTTCATCTTTAAAGTTATTATGACACTTCAACACAAACTACGCGGCGTGGCGACACAAGATCTTTCTAGCCATAGCATGCCACTATAGAACGATCATCTGTTGCTGTGTGCGTGGCATCCGCACCGCTTTGTAGTACGTCTTTATTTCGCGTAGCAAGGCTCGACCATCGCATGTTTCTTGCAACTTAAGATATGTTAAGGCCTCAAAGCACTCAAGAGTAACGCTAAAACGGATCATGCAGTATATATATACAAAAAATCACTAGAACACTTGATTGATTGATGCTCACTAGAACACTACAGTAAAGAATTTTAAGAGTTTATAATAGCGTGTTTTTATGAAAAATTTATAAGAATGAAACTGCAGAAAAGTGTAAAAATGAGATTGTATACACTTAATTTCAGTTCAATAAAATTATTTATTATCAGTATAGTATCATAGGAATTTTTGCTGAATATTAACTGATCGATGATGCGAAACATTGAAAACTAGAAGAAAATACGGATTGAAGAGTACGGAATTTCTGTTTTAGAACATAAGCAAGACTGCGCAAGTATAGCAAGCGTTATGGGCACGATATGCAGTGGTAAAAGTTTTAACTGAAGCTGAATAAAGATGACCGCGAGCCAGCGTCATAAAAACTATGGGCAGTGTGCCATAGGTCTAAACTTGGCTGCGAGAAAGAGAAAGAGAGAGATTGAAGGAGAGATCTGAGAGAGCGAAAGAAGGGAGATGGAAGCAGCAAGGGAGCGATCGAGAGACAACAAGTTTATCATCAAAAATGTAGGTAAAAAACGAGGAACGATCGAAAAACGGAAATGACGCGACTTGAAAATCGAAACAAGGAAGAGCGTGGAGGAAGACGATAGAGAAATTTTGGAATAATACTAGAGGCTGAGAATCTCCATGAAATAAAACCCTGATAAAAAATCATGGAAATAAAAATGAGGTTTTTTTTTCAGGCATGATTTCATGAATGTTCAGGAGGCAGAGGCACGGAAATAGATCGAGTGAACCTGAAAATGCGAGAAGAAGACTATGTAAGTACATTTTGACAATAAAATATTGGTCATAACATGAAATAAAAATACTACATACCCATGTATTCTTAACTCAACAAAATAATTTTAAACAAATAATTATTAATACGTACCCTAGGGTACATACATATTAGCAATAGGGCACTGGCCACAAATGACGAAGGATAACAATGCAAGTTGTATTATGGGTGGTAACTTGACTGCCGACGATCAACCTGCCATGATTCACATAATATTTTGAAATGGACGCTATTATTTCTCAAATTTGGGCATGCTTTTCACAAGTGTGATCTCTTGAATCAATCATTTGTTTTTTATTTGATGGTCTAACAATATAAAAAACCTCATACTGGAGGAAAATATATGTTTAAAATCATACACGTTGGATACTCAAAAAATATTCTCATTATATATTCCTGTGAGACTGCAAATATTACAAAACTGCGATGCAAACACTCAGTTAATTAAGGACAAATATCTCTGTTTTGATTTATGCCAGGTTTCAACATTATTTAAAAAAACACCTCCCCTAGCACACGTTCGTTCACAATTTGAATGTGATGAAGAAGCCTGCTCAGGGCTTATGGCCGACATTTGTCTTGTTGATATCATCGGGTTTTACGAGGGGAAAAATATGGTGACGCTAACTGTGCCTAATCAAAAGCGGGACTCACTTCAACTCTTCTTTGCCAAATTTATTATAGTATTTATGAATGGAGATGCTGACAGTGTTTCTCTCAGTGAATAGGCCGGGCACTTAAGATAAGGAATTGTCCGAAGAAGCAACGGTGAAAGGTGAGGACAGAGAGAATGTTCAAATGAAACGTTCTTTTATGATTTTTGAATAATTAACTGATTATTTAGAAGCATTTGAAAAGCATTTTGTATGTTATAATGTGAATCTAAAGCGTGGGTTACAGTCAGTGATTGATCGCAAAAAAATTGGAAAAAGTTGCCGAAAAGATCGTCAAATTTACTTACAAATTTTCCCCGACATTTCCCGAGATGGCGTGCGTGGAAATTATTTGTGGATACGACGGTAAATATAGGACGTAGGATCATAAGCATTCATACAAGCAGTATTTTTTTCTTTCATTTGACTCATTTCGTCAAAAACAGATTAAAACTGAGGAAATATATGCCCTGATTAACGATTGTAATTGAAATAGTAAGGTACACTAACGTCACTGACATGACTTACAATGCGAAAGAATGGAATGCGTCTAATAAATAAGGGGAGAGCACATCCACAGGCCAGTTCTCAGTTTCACAACATTTATTTATTTTTGGTCTAAAGAAAACTACGGCCACTCAAAGAACTGACAGCGAATCTTTAGGCAGTAAAAAATCACAAATATTTGTTCGAGGCTAAGCAGCAGCTTGTAAACAGATTGTCAGATGCTCTAAACCAACAGCTGCTTGCCAGAAAGAACCTAAAGGCTCGAATCATTCATTAGTATTCGTAGACCAGACACTTTGTTTGACTTTGTTTGAAGAACATCGAGTCAGTGGTCGACTGAGTTACAAATGCCCACTTGGACAATGGTGTCTTCGCAATTTCCATCAATTATATTGAATGCACAGCACGTCATACCGAACTTTCAGATGGATTATAACTCAAATTTTATTTCAATTCAATGGTTGAAAAAAAAATAAAATTAAATCAAGAAAATACTGTTGTGATTTTAAGCATAATTCGGTTTAGACGAATGTCAGGTCTGGCAGCTTCAAATGAAGGTTTGCGGCTTACGACATATAACTGAATTCGATGAGTCGCTGTTTGAACAGATTAACGTGAAATCGAAAATTAAATCCTATAATTTTTTAAGAACTTATAAACGGGAATTACTACCTGATCTTTTTTGTACTAGCCATTAAAATTTTTATATGACATCCATTTACAAAGGAATGTTCTTAGCCAATATCTGAAAGGAAACATTACTCATTGTTATATACATTGTACACATTCGTCGTTTTTTCGTTATTGATGTGGCTTGGACTTTCGTTACAAGTGAAACAATATGATCGTTGCGAAAATTCTGTTCTAATTATTGATTACCTGAGAGATGGCAGCCGTGATGTGCAAAAATGATGTGCCAGAAAACGTTCAATAATACCGCCATAACATAGAAAATGGACACGGTAAATTATCCACGAGAATGTGATGAATTTAGCGCAGCATGTACTTATGTACAACGCACCTAGAGCCAAGTTACGTACAATATATTTGATGTCACAGCTAAATGACACTCTGTTATTCACGCCACCATGCCAAGTCAGGGGCCATACTTTCAAAACTCGCTAAGTGAACGTAAGTACTTACGCCTTATTTTCTTGTCTATGATTGGTGGATTTGGCTTGAAAGGCCGTCAATGATTGGCTGGTGAACTTACGATCTCTTAACCTTTTTTTAAAGTATAGGCCCAGTGCATTATTTGCAGAACAGGAACCAGCATCAGGTGTGGAATGAACATTGTAAGTTTTCGGTCCCACTAATTGGCTAGAGGCCAGAGATGCCTAACGTGCAATAATGTTGCTAACACGTAATGAATAGTGTGATAGACATAATCTGATTCGCATACCTGTACAGAATAAGGTTCTGGAATTTAAATAAAGAAATTTTCCAAATAATTAATTATTGCAATGGAAATGCAGATTTTTGTCTCATTCAGCCTACTTGTATATAATTTGATATTCAGGCATGGATTTGGACAGACCTGACAAGTGCAGGCGGCAGAAAAACGATTGTGGCGACATAGGAGGTTAAGACGCACAGTATTTGTGGTTGAAGAGAGAGAGAATTCAAATTTGAGAGAATTCGTATTTGAGGGAATTCAAATGCTCGCAGCCACAACTAGAGACATCAATAAAGCTCATCACAAATTTTTATTCTGTACTATTATTTTATTTGGTTTTGTAGAATTAGAAAAAAGGAGAGGTTTTCAACTAATAAAGATTGAAGGGCAAGAAAAATAAAATCTCTTCATAAAACAACATATTTTATTCATACAATTTGTCTTTAAGCAAATAAACAAATCAAATTTATTTCTCATTATTGTGATCAAAATATACTAATTCTATTGCTTATTTTTCTTTTAAATCTATAGGTTACATAATACATTAGCAAACTTTGTCATTTAAACGAGTGCATCAAAGAACATTGCTGGGATTAGAGAGCTTGACCAAGGCAGGCTCGTGAAAAAGAATTTTGCTACTGATAATGGCTTGAAAATAAGTTATGGTACAGTTAATGACATAAAAATGAATCATGGTACTGGTAATGGCATTAAAATACATCTTGGTGAAGATACAGACATGAAATGAATCTTGGAATTGGTATACTAAATAAATTGAAAATAAGTTATGGTGCAGGTAATGCCATGAAATGAATCATGGTACTGATACTGACATTAAAATGCATCTTGGGGAAGGCACTGACATAATCTTGGAATTGGTTTATCATATAAATGCTCCTTGGTTCACGCACTGGTATACAAATTAAGGCATCTTGGTTCTGCATGGTACTGGCATGCAAAGCTCATATTGCCGGTACTGGCAAACAAAGGCTTCTTGGTGATGGAAGTGACATTCAAAGGCATCTTGGTTCTGGTACTGGCATGCAAAGCTCATATTGCCGGTACTGGCAAACAAAGGCTTCTTGGTGATGGAAGTGACATTCAAAGGCATCTTGGTTCTGGTACTGGTAAAAAAGGTTTCTAGGTTCTATATACTGGCATTAAAACGATAGATGGTTCTGGTATTTCATAAAGAGGCTCCTTTGTTCATGTACTGGGTTACAAACACTTTTTAGTTGTGGCATTGGCATACAAAGGCTTTGTGGTTCTGGTTATACATGCATATAACGGCTTCTTTGTTCTGACACCGGTATGAAAAAAACTCATTGGTACTATTCAGTTCAAAATTTTTTGCAGTGACCAAAGCCGTTTTACGCAGCTACTTTCGCGTCCCAATTCTAGTTATATATAGTCCATCAAAACCGAATTCAAGTCGCATGCCCGAAGTTTGCGGACAATAATTATTCAGCTGTGCACGGCGGTGGCCTCCAACGTTTTCTTGAAGTTATGCGTGAATGGTGCATGGATAGCTTGGACAGGTCCGGCTCGTCCGCCTGTTTATTGTCTTGAGTTCGACCGTTGGTTCGACCGTTGAAACGGACATGTTCATTCTCGAGAGGCTAATTATATCGTTTCTGAAGTCATGAAAATTGGTTTTAAAAATAATGTGACGTTACAGATAGAGGCAACGGAAGGCGGAGAAGCTTAACTCGGTCAATTCATGTATTTTACTTGTGTATTTTTTATCTAACGTTCATAAATTCAAACTGATTCCCAACTTTCATTGAATAATACGCTTACCATCAAGTAAGTCATATGAAATATTGGGAAAACTCAGCATAATTCGTTCTGTTGCTCGATCTGAGCTGACATAAAGCTATGCACTATTGTAAACATCACAATATTACAATAATGCGAGAATCGAAAAGACATTCTAAAATTAATGCAATATAAATCGAAATTCTTGCAAATATTATAGCTATACCGAAAACAGCCAAAAAATGAAATGAAAAATTTCCATCAGAGTCAGATATGCGTTTTGATCTAGCAACTAATAAGTGTAAACAGTGCAAAGTTGAGTACATTAACGAGCGTCGAGCGTTGCATCTATCTATGCGGAGAAACCACAGCTCTGAAGCAAATATCTATTAGCAATTCTCTCTTCCTATTTTCACTACAGTATGTCGCTAACACAAATAATTCAAAACGTCAGGCTTCGAAGAGATTACCTTGGATCGAAATTTCTTAACAATCTCGGTAATTTTTCGTGAAAAAATTTTCCTTTTGCATTATTTAGCATTTAAATATGTGCAATCACACCGGTGAAGAGTTATATATCACTAAAAATAGTTCGCAAAATTTCCAAATCTCAATGTATACAAAAGACATTGAGACAGCAGCCGTTCTACATGCAGCTTACAATGATGTCAAAATTTACGCCAAAGAGCTCGGGAGTTACTCCCATCATGGTCTCCTAAACAGTCTGTCATTCAGGGCCCTTGAAGTGTCCCATTAACGACACAAAAGCGTAACAAATGAAGCAAGGTTAGCGAAGCGGAATGCCCTGTCTCTAAAATCTACGAGACAACAGATAGTGTCGAGTGCCGAGACCCGAGCACAAAGCATGAATGCCACCGGATGACACATGTAGTTGGGTAAGTACAGGCTTATACTTGCGACGATATGAAACAACTCATTGTTGACTACATAAAGAATGAGCCTGACACAGTTATGTTTCTTAGTAATCATAAATCTCGCGTCAAGAATGCAAGAACTAATCGCTTTTTGCATCATTCCGGAGCTTATGTCACTACCACAGAATCTATTGCCATGAGCATGTGACGTATATCGCAGAGAAAAAAAATTGCATTCGCTTATTTACTCCCTTGGTATTTCAATATACATTCAGATTTTACGCACACACTGCTTCAGGATACAATGAGGCGTTACATTTCCTAATGTTTTAACAAATTACTCAATTATTGATTAAAAAATTTGAAATTGTTTAGCATCTATCAGCAGATGCCAGGGTGAAAAATTTTCTTATAATTTAATTTCAATGGATTGCGAATCGACATAGAATAACCGTGTGCCGTATCAGGAAGTAGGAGACCAAACAAACCTGATAACCATGTGCTGTTAAAAAGTGGCTGCAAATACTAACCTGATAACCATATGCCATTTGGGGAAGTGGCTTACCATAGAAACCAGACGACCATGTGCCTTTGGAAAAAATAGCTGCCCATACTAACCTGATAAGTAAGGCCGCTTCGGGAAGTAGCTATAACTACCAATACGAACCTGATAACTTTCGATGAACTATAGCCACATGCATCTTTTAGTGCTTCGAAACTGAATAAAATAAAGTCATACATTCATGAATTTTATGAATGCAGTAACAATATCTAACATCGATAAAAAAAAAACAATTCCAGAAAAAGACTAGCGGCGCCGAACTGATTTTCGATTTGGTTTCATAGACCTCGATGGCAGATGCCGTATTTCTTCGTCATCTTCTTCATCGTCTTCCACGATCAGACCCAGCCTGAGTCCACAGAGGTAGACTTTTTCCTTGAACTCTTCATTAGCAGCGTTAATTTTAGTCAGAAATTCTTCTTTCATAAGAGTATAGCACATTGCTATTAGGCCCATGCCTACAAGCAGATACATCGAGTTTATGATGAGCTTGGTAGCGTTGTCGTTGGTATGTCCGTTGCTTCCGATGCCCGGGACGATGTCACCGATACCGATTTTTGCCAGAGAGGTAAAAGAAAAATAACACGAATCTAGATACGACCAATTCTCCCACTCCGCAAACATAACTGTACCAAAAACGACATATAAAATCATAACCCAAACGCAAGCAGTTGATGGCACTAGAATTGCTGGTTCCTCCCAACCGGATAATCTCGCTTCTTCTTCTGCCTCCCTCTTTTCCTGGCTTACGCATCTGTAGATACTTCGGTACAAAAATTTGAATGTTTTAGCAAAAACTCTGCCCATGTTCATGAAGTAGACAATATAGAGAGGTATCCCAATGACTGCATAGAGAATAGTCGATATTTTCCCAGGGACAGTCTTCGGGGTCATGTGTCCATATCCTATCATAGTGAATACGCTGAGGCAAAACATCAACGATGCTGGAAACGTCCATATATCTTTCGGGTCCATAACTTCATATCCATCTTTAATGATGGACTTCACAACCCTCCTTTGGAAAATTATTAAAGTTCTGTCAATTTCTTCCGACCACATTGTTCTGTTCAACACGTTGAACTTCAAGGTGTGGCGCCAAAGGTTCTCCAGCGTCTGGTTGTGAATCTCGACAGTCATGTTGGTCGTTGCTTTGCCCATCTCGCCTTCGATGGCAACAAAAGCAAAAGCTCCTACGATGGCGTAGGATATCAGCAAGCTTCCTACCCCCACTTGAGTGCACATGAGAGATATAAATTTTCGACAGCAGTCCTTGCAACGATGCAATGAAGTTCGAGACGACGACGAGGATCGTCCGTGAGATCGTTGCGAGGATTGGTGTGACCCGCCAACTCCGCTGGCGTGGATCCGTTGCGATGGTCGTCCTCGCTCTATTGGCATCGTTAGCGCGGTTATTTCAAAATTTAGTTCATATATCAAAGTGAATTGAGTTTAAATTTTGAGCGAAATGCTCAAACTCGCATTTCAATGAATTTGTTGCACAAGACTTGGGTTTTAGTAGAAATTTCACATTCACTTCTGAAAGATCCTGGTTTTAATTCACTGACATATGTTCCTATCACTCAATTAAATCCTTGACAATAATTAGCAATATAAAAAAAATTCTGAGCACTAATGCTATGGGAAATTTCTAATCACCTTTTAATTAATCATTGCTTTTTCCCGCTGTGGAACACAAATCGCTCTTTCTGGTGGTATGCAAGTTCATGTTGTTTCGACAGTCGTCAATATAATTTCACTTTCCTTATCTCTGACACACCGTGTCGTGCCGTGATGAGCTTGCATTGCCTCATAGGATGAACTAAATAGACATTCTTTGCAATAGGTGAAGCTGCTCTGTTTCCTTCACGTTAGTGAGGTCTAGCAAACAGTTTAATAAAATCCAGATCTGAAAATATCTAAAGAGCGATAAAAAAGCAAACAGTATCGTATATATGAGATCAATAAGCAACTATAGTCTTCCGGAGTGTAGAAAAACGTTAATTTATGTTAAATATAAAACTCACGATTAAAATAGTGAAGTAGCTCAATAATTCTTCATAATTCTTTTTTTTTAATAATTTCCGTATTCGCAAGTGTTTCACAAGTAAAAATTGTCATAACGATACGATTAGTTGTTTTTAAATTCAAATCGAAAATTACTAATTATTCGTGAATGAAAACAACCAGATATAATATGTTTTAATGTTGAATTATGGAATTGGACATTCCAGATCATTGAATTTCAGCGACATGCAAAGTGCACGCAACAGTTTCACGTTTGCAAAACTTCGTAATTTGCCATAAATTATTGATTCAATAACAGCAATAACGAATGGAGGCCTAGCTTGGCAAGGAACATCCTGCATCGTGTTCACGACTGAGTGACACGCGGGCCTCATCAGATAACCCAAAAATTAACTTATAATAACCAGATTTTAATTCTTAAATCATTTCTGACAGAATTATTAAATAAATCTCACTTTTTTTTAATTAAAATCCACAAATAAGTCAGTTTTGAATTACACAATAAATTAACTTCTTCCCTAAACTAAGGAGCAAAGCGGTTTAAATTACAATTTTTTGCTATTAAATGTCATCTTCAGCATAATTATCGTTTTCAGTGAAGAGTTGAACTTCCTGCATCATGTTCACGACTGAGTGACACGCGGTTCCCATCAGATAACCCAAAAATTCACTTATAATAACCAGATTGCAATTCTCAAATCATATATTATAGAATTATTAAATTAATCTCACTTTTAAAATTAAAACCCACAACTAAGTCACTTTCAAATTACACGATAAATTAACTTCTTCCCTAAACTAAGAAGCAAAGCGGTTTCAGTTACAAATTTTTGCTATTAAATGTCATCTTCTGCATAATTATTGTTTTCTGTGAAGAGTTATCGGATGATGAATATACGAAGACAAGACTACACGGAGCTGCGCCAGCTGGACCAGCCACACTCACTCCCTACCACGGGCTGCTGGGCACTGCCAGCTGTCTACCTGCACGCCCGGTGCAACGTCTCGCACCCCTCACGCACGGTGCAATGTCTCGCGCCCCTCACGCACGGTGCAATGTCTCGCGCCCCTCTCGCCCGGTGCAACGTCTCGCACCCCTCACGCACGGTGCAACGTCTCTCAATCCTCGCGCTCGGTGCAACGTCTCGCAATCCTCGCGCACGGTGCAACGTCTCGCACCCCTCACGCCCGGTGCAACGTCTCGCAATCCTCGCGCCCGGTGCAACGTCTCGCAATCCTCGCGCCCGGTGCAACGTCTCGCGCCCCGCACGCCCGGTGCAACGTCTCGCACCCCTCACGCCCGGTGCAATGTCTCGCGCCCCACACGCCCGGTGCAACGTCTCGCACCCCGCACGCCCGGTGCAACGTCTCGCGCCAAACACGCCCGGTGCAACGTCTCGCGCCAAACACGCCCGGTGCAATTTCTCGCGCCCCTCACGCACAGGAAGCCTGCTGGTCTGTAAGCTTGGGCACGGCGTGCACCGGAAGCGGAAGTGTGGGTGCACTGCGATGTTATACCGCGAGATAGCCGTCCAGTTGACTCATATGTTTGCGGTTCCGTATTGACAATGCACTTCATACTGTCCTATGAATACTTTCACACAAATTTTAAAATTTTATCAATATTCACATATTGATTATAATATATATCATAATTATGAATGTGTTTATTACTAAATTTTCATCCTCTTTTCTGTTAATAATATTATTGTTTCAGGTAATTATGCAATTCCCAATGAGTTGTCATTGTGATAATAATTAAATGAAATTCAGTACCAATTTCACTGTTCCATTTTATTATCATGCAACGCAATGGAGTTTCAATTTAGCCAACTACGATAACATTCGTTAATTAGAAGTAAACGAGAGATAGTCCACACTAAATAGTAATGATTGACTTTAACACAAAATAAATGTACTCATACTCGGAAATACTATAATAATTCCTATTGAAATTGGTAACAATTGTAAATAAAAAATTTCAGTGAAGCCGATGAAATTTCTTTGAACGATAAACGAAGTTAATGTACAGCGGCCAGTCGGAAATGATTAACTCAGTAGTTGTTCACACTGCAGGAAAAAATTACTGCCATCCGTACCGGTACAGTAAGCAAGAGTTAATTAATTATAACAATATTTGAATTCAAAGGAATTAGTCACTGTCACAATTTGTATGCCTCTCTCTCGTGGAGAGTACGTGTATTAAAGATCACAATAATTTAAAAGAAAGATTTGTCGTACGTCGCATGATGGTTCAATGATTAGATCGGCACAGACGTAAGGTTGGCACAATAATAATTCAGACTAAGCTAAACATAGACGATTTCGCCTCCCAATAAGCTAATAGCGAGCAGCGTATCTGCATTAATGCAGATAAGCGATGATAAATTTTAGAATTCTCTGAAAATCTGCAGTAATTTTACAGTATCCGTTAAATTACCGCTCTGTTTAGCTATTTTATCGAATGCATACAGCAGAATTTAATAAAAGTTTCTAGAAAATTTATTGCTTGGCAATTGTGATGTATTACTTGACATAAACAATGTTGCGAGAAATAGAATAAACTTGAGCGATCAGAAGTGCTTAATTATCGTCTTAGAAACTATCAGGAACGACGCATTTAATTTTAAAATATGAGTGTTTCATTAACTAAGGAATAATTAATTAATTTAATTAATTAAGGAATAATAAAGCAATAAAATCTCATGGCACAGAACTAAAATAAACAAGAACTAACTGATTTAGAAACTGAACAACGAAGCGGCAGATGAAAAACTACAGCAAAATAGGAATAATCAAGTGGAATAGATAAAGAGTATAGCTGGGATGAGCGCGAGGCACATAACCTGAGCCGACCGTGGCATTGTTAGGGCAGATACAGCGATAGCCGTAACACTATCTGCGTCCCTGTACACTGCACCGCGGCCGCTGCCTTCACCTTCGTTAATCCGCACACCCGACACGGGCCAGTTTGTCCTGGTGCTTTGGTGGGCAAACAACACCGGCTATTTTCAGTGTTCATAGATTTTTTATTCAATATAATAACCCACTGATGACACGGGCCAGTTTGTCCTGGTACTTTGGTGGGCAAACAACTTCGGCTATTCTCGGTGTTCATAGATTTGTTATCAAATTTATAACCCCGTTGACGACAGGACCGGTTTGTTATGGTGCTTTGGTGTGAAAATAACTTCTCGTATTTTCTTATTTTCGGTGTCAATTAATTTATCAGCCGATCGTTTACTAGTTAGGAATACATATGTAATAGTTAATTTGTCTTGGTAGTTTGGTGGACCAACAACATTGCTTATATTATTGGCCCTCGATTCAATAAATACCAATTAAGTACTCTTTACAAGTACGGGATAGTTTACCCTGGTGATTTTTCATGTGCAAACGCCTCCGCCCTGCGAACTACGCGCAATAATCAAGTAATTACTCGATGTAGATGTTTTAAGCGCTGAAGATCCAGATCTGTGCAGTAATGCATTTCGATCAATTTCCATTAATCTTTATTGGAAAATAGGCAATCAAAGATAGTCTGCCTAAGGAAATGTATGTCACAAATCAATTTTTTGTTTCCTGTGCCAATATCCTTTAAACACGGCAAATAAAAATTTTGCAAAATTAGTCAGTTCAAACTCATGGCTTGATGCAAAATTTTCGTCAGTTTTCTTTCCCGTAATCTTCACCAAACACTGTTTGTTATCAAATTTGACCGCCGAATTCAGGTTTCAATAGACAAAATATTGTGATGTCTGGGTCCGTATTTCAATTAATTAATTTTTTCTTACTTACTAGTTTAATCAACTAATTTGCTAGAAGTGGTTTGCTCAAATAAAGATAAGTTATTAATAAATGGAAATTGCAATGTCTATTATCGAATGAATATTATTTTTTCAGGTAACTATTTTCATTCATGAATAGATGAACGTAAAATGAACGCCATGAAAACGTCAGAAGTGTTTTTATTATGCATATTATCGTTAGCCGTGAACCTCCAGGAAGTGTCGGCAAGCGGTGAGTGGTGTAGTCGGTTCTATATGGCATGAATATATATATCATATATATATATATCGTGGTTCGATATCCAACACGTTCCCTGCGCTTCGAATTTTTCCTTTCATCAAAATAAATTTTGCGGGTGAAAACAAAAAGATGTAATTCTTCAAAATAAACATTTTACATTTTAGCTAATATACTGTCCATGTTTCAAGATAGCACTCCTTAAAAATAAACTTCGTAAAAGCTTCGCTCAACATCACTTGCATAAAATATAAAATGAGATATGGTTGAATTTTGATATTAAATTCTAATTCTTGCAAACTATTATTAACCTTATTATTTCGTGTTGACCTTCAATATTTTTAACTTTCACTTTGTGGTGGTATCACAATGATGCCATTGATCTAGAAGCGACAGGTATTATGAGTACACGCCAGACACAGCTTTTTATAACCAGTCAAACCAGCAGAGAATTTTCAGACCAATTTGATATTCACGGTGGAAAAACATCGTATTCTTAGATAATGCGCACAACAAATAACTTGAACAAACAACCCATTTAAAATAAATCAGTTCCTATTTTTTACTATCACTATTTTTTTAAACTTGAAAACTTTATTGAAAGATAACTAGTAAACTTCGGATTATTGACATGCGTTCAGTTATGCCCCATTATTCAACAAATAAATTTAACATTTTTAACGTTTTTACACGACTAATATATATATAATATCGTGGTGATGGAGCGGTACGATAAAAGAAAAAAAACGCAAGTACGTGGCTCTCTCTTATATATACTGTATGTACTCAATTTTCGACTTTAAAAAATATAACGCTTGGAAATTTTAATTATATATTTATTAATTCTAGAATATTCATACTACATAATAATTAATTTTATACTGTGCTCATAATTTATCTTATGATTGCAGCGTTTACAGAAATGAGTGATCTAGAAGCTATACAGGCCGCCCTTGATCACGCCGACAACGCCTTGAGGGACTTACAAGTTCTACTGTACAACGCCACGGAAATGACCAGCACGTCACCTGAGACTACTGTGTCTCAGTCAACAGATTCCAGCGAGGCAACTCTGTCAACTTCGAACGTGCCGTCCACAACTCTGATATCTTCCACCAAAAGTACTGTCATAATTTCTTCCACAAGCTTCAACATCACTGAGGCTACTTCTCCTACCGCCAGCTCCACTGAAGATGCAACCAGTACCACCACCGGTGAAACAATTCCTACCGATCCCACAACAGAGGAAATATCCACAGTCGCAAACAACACCACCGAGCGAACAACTAGAATTTCAACCGACAACACTGAAGAGACAGATTCAAGCCCTACTACTATCGAGGAAACAACTACAAAACATTCAAAGACCGACGAAACAACTGAAACCCCTACCACTACCGGGGAAACAATTCCTACCCATACCACAACCGAGGAAATATCTACAGTCGCAAATGACACCACCGGGCGAACAACTTTAATTTCAACCGACAACACTGAAGAGACAGATTCAAGCCCTACTACTATCGAGGAAACAACTACAATACATTCAATGACCGACGAAACAACTGAAACCCCTACCCTAACAGAGAAAACTGCAACTACCACAAACCAAACTGAGGTAACAACAGCAAACCATTCCACTGCTAAAGAAACGACCACAGAGTCTACAAGGACCGAAGAAACAACCTCTACAACCAGCATGGAAACAACTATAGTGATTGTCACCACCGTCGATACAACTCCCACCCCGACCAGCACTGAGGAAATATCAATGACACCAACCCCCACCATGGCAATAACTACAACCACCAATACCGAAGAAACGACTAAAGCGCTTACCACAACGGAGGAAACAACCCCAACCTTCACCTACGTTGAAGACACTACAACTACCCCGTACCCTACTTCTGAAACAACAGTGCTCAGCCTTACCAGCGAGGAAACAACTCTAATCAAAACCACCTCTGATGAAATAACTGAAACGTCTACCGCAGCACACGAATCTACTTCAGCATCTATCGCAACCGAGAGTACGACTTCAGCCCGAACTGCAATTGAGACCACAATTAACACTCCAACCACCTTCGAAGTTGTAACGACCATCTCTACTACTCCCGAGGACACGCATCCTACGCATGCGAGCGCAGAGGAAACGTCTGCAGCTCCTACCAGCGCAGACGCTATAACTGATACCCCTACCACCATCGAGGAAGGAAATACAACATTTACAACATCCGCGGAAACGATCCCAACCGCTGTCATCCGCGAGGAATTTTCCTTAACCACCACATCCACCGTGGAAACAAACAACCACGTTACTTCCCTCGAAGAAATAGCCTCAACTGCTACCACCATCACTAACGAATCATTAATCACCACTAGCAAAACAGCGGAAAATACTACTATTATCATCACTGTATCGTCAACCACTACTATGAACCCAGCAGAAACAACTACTATTGCCAACACTGAATCGTCAACCAACGACTTGTGGCAAAGACGGAGTTCGTCTCCGGAAATTGATCAGACAAGCAACATAATGCTTCACTCTCCTAACACATCTCAGGTGGCAGAATTGAGAAGATCCACTAATGAAGGTATTAAAAATACAATGAATTCCGATGAAAACCATCTTTATGACCCGAAGCCAGTAATCCGGCGGCTACTTGGACTGATTGATAGAAACGATCAAAGTTTCTTGGGGCCGTCGGTCGTAGTATCGAACGGCAGAACAGTCAAGTTCATCGACAAGGTTGCGAAGAATCAACTCAAGGAAGGTGATGTGCTTGCTGATGAAGACGAAAATTTTGACTATGCTCACAATTATTTCGATGAAAAAGGCGAAAATGAATTCAGGGAGATTAAAACTCCTAACGAAATGCATCAAAAAGACACTTTGTTATTGGCTGTTAATGGAGATTCAAGTTTTGGTCCCAAGCACAACCGTCGGAATTACGTTCAAGTGCAAGATAATTACATGAGCGATGACGACTCATATATAATGACGAACATTGCCCAAGCAACAGAAAAACCAATAAATCTTTTCTCTGAGGTCTCCGCTAAACTATGGAGAGCATTATTCATTCAGCGGAAGATTCCACAAGAAGCAAGACTAAGATTTCGTCGATCTTTGCAAGAGAAAGAAGAGGGTGATAACCTACAAAACATTGACCTCCTGAGCATTGAAAGCAACAGAACAAACGCCGACTGGGAGGCTGATGTAATCTTGGTAGTTTCCAAAATTAATCGGCTTTCATATGAGGTATGAATTAGCGAACAGTTTTACATTATCTATCAGTTTTATATTTATTAATATTACAAAGCAATATTAATAAACGTCAATTTGGTATATAATATTTTGTTAAATTCCCTATATTCAGAGCAATGTTTCAAATCAATACGCTCTAGAAATTCTTATTCATAAAGACAAAATGAAATGAAATTATTAGAGAGAAAATCAGTAATGTACATGTAAAAATTGTTCTTTCTGACTAAATTTAATTCATTTACTCGCCCACCTCATCATCAGCGCCTCAATCATTGGTTACGTGCGGTAGGGTCCGTGCCGTGAGTCGCACATATGTAATCACTTTAGAGCGCATTATTTTTGCCAGCCCTTTACTCAGCAAAGTAAGTCTTTCTAACTCGTCCATTTCGTGTGGAAGTTCATGCAGCGGAGGCTCACGGCGGTCATGCATTTAAATAACCAAATTCTTAACAACATTCGGTAATATAATATGGATTTCACCCTGCATACAAGAGGCATTAAATACCCTTTATTTATTCATCTCCCGTGAATTGATTTGATGTAAACCAGATTCTTGATGGAGCAACGGACAGGGAACACGGCGATGAACTAGAGTCCCAGGCGTCCGCCCTGGATGCGCTCGTGCAGGAAGGGTCGTCGGACCCCAGCCTGGTTGAGGGCTCGCACGAAGAGCTTTACGTCCTCGTAGAGAACACGACTCAAGTCCTGGACATCGCGGAGGAATACGTCGTGGCTCGGATCAGTGAGACGCAGGTGACAGTGAAACTGAAGAAAGCAGAGGACATATACAAGTGGTTATTTCAAGGCTTCAGTTACACTAAGGGAGGTAGAAAATATTTGAAACAAGTCATGATATAAGCGAGAAGCCTTAGGTATCAATCATGGAGATAAAATAGATTGGGAAATCAAGAATTAGAAAATTAACGTAAATGATTTCAATAATATTAAACTCATCTGATCTACTAAATTGACGTATTAAATTATGAAAAATGACATAAATTTGGATGGATTTTTCTCTTGGGTTCATTCCATCTTCGTCGCGTATAAATGATACCCGTGGGTGTGAACGCTTTGCACGATTCCGCCGATAAGCTCACCACGTCCGTAGATTGTGGTCACGCACAATGATAAGATTAACGTGGAGGGAGCCTCCCGCGGAATGACGCAACATTATCGCTGCTGATTAATGTAATGACAATGTATGGTGTATTCTGGAAGCTAAAGCCATCATAACAGCGATGCATGCTATTTTTTACCACCAATCGCGCCTTAAACTGTTTTTCATAATCGGTTTAACCCTTCATTATGTTAATCTCTTTTCGTCCTGGTCAAAAGATGTTTATGAGATGGATTATTCGAGTATTTTAGTCACTTGATCTATACTCGAATTTCCTCAGTGAGATTACCCAATAAATCTCAGGAGTTACCTCGTTACTTAATTTAACTCGTCTTGCCAAGGATTATATAATTATTTTTCTGTATAAAATAACAGCATGGTTGCTCAAGTAGATTAGTTCAGGATCGAATTACACGAGTTGGTAGAGGAGAATTAGTCAACATTTTTGCAAGTTTTACCGCTAATAGCGTTTCTTGAACACCTACAGGACGACGTGACAATCCTCATAGTCACCATCACGCTGTCGAGCGTGGCGATTGTGGCAATCCTCTTCGGGCTTCTGTTCTATTTCACTCGACCGTGGTCAGGGAGGTGTATCTTTCCAGGAAAGATCTGGAGAAAAAGGTATTTTATAAGGCGTTACATTACACATTTGTCCGCATACACGGGGTTGTTCAATATTTAACTCAACCTTAAGTGGTTACACGAATAATCTAGAAACAGAAAGGTAAACGAGTCAAGTGCGGGTAAAGTTTGTATTTCTGAAAATGTTAAGAGAAGGGTCTGCCGATCAAAAAAAATTCTTAACTGACTGACAGATCTTCCTGAAACTTTGTACACATATGATAAACATTAAAAATTTGGTTTATATGATTTTTGAGTAAATGAAATAAAACGTGAAATGCATAGAAAACGTAAAAAGGGGGACTTTCGAAGTATCTATATCCTCTTTTCCTTTACGAGCCACGATATTGAGAGACAAATTATGCGATTCTCAACCCATTTGTGACTTTAATGCATTATCTAGCGCCCCGAGATAGCAAACATTTTTCTACATTTTCTTAGCGGACTTTTTTTCATTTCTTCACCTCTTCCCCAATTTCGTTAACTTTCACAACAAATAAGCCGAACAATAAATAAATCAGAAAAAGGGCTTCTAAAACCGCTAAATATTTTCTTTACAAATTGAATGATATGCCTTTCAATATTGTAGTTCGATAATTAGAGTAGCAAATAGATTTTAAATGAGGCAAAAATGGCAATTTCAATAGTCCAGAAGAGAGAATTATTAAGTGAAATGGATTAAGAACGATACATAGGCTGAAGAATTTGCATGATAATGTGTCCCCAATTTTCCAATCGCCTATTTCTCGTATTGATGGTACATCATGCGTCGAGCGACTTAATTTGTTATCCAGTTTAACGCTGTTAATGCAAATGTGGCCTGAACAACATGGAATGTATTAACTTAAAAGGCTCTTCTCTAAACTGTTGAGTTAATTCCTTTCCTTGTACTTTCCTTGAGGCTTTATTGCATAATTAACACTTTCAAGTATGTTTTTATTCGCATGTGAGTTATTCAACACACATCATAGTTGAAACAACACTTTTTTGGTTGATAATGTATATGATGATATTTTTATTTTTGTAGATACTTGTCTAAACCTGTACAAATAAATAGTGTTTTTACTCAATTTATGTCTAATCTTGAAATAAATAACATAAAATAAAAAGGTTAATTTCAACGACAAATTGACTGATTATTTTGCAGTACGGCAATGGATGTCATAGACGACATCTCCATGGACTTGAAGGAGACCGTGACGACTAAAAGATATTCAAGCTACAGCAATACAAATTTCGTCAACTCTAATACCTCCGTGGACCCTTTAAAAATTCAGGAAAACCAACAGCCTCGTCCACAGACTCCAACGAAACAAGAATACGTTGGAAAAACAGCCTCGAAAAATAGCGGCAAGCCTTCACTGAGGTCCGTGAAATACACGGGCGATTTTGAAGATACTCAAGAGTTCTATGGTAAAGGCGGGGCGGTTGTGGTCATCAAACCAAGACAGGGAATGATGATCTCCAAGTCGTTGAATTCATCGACCAACGGGAACTTGCAAACGAAAGATCAAACTGAACTTGCGGGTCAGGAAATGAACATGCCAAACATGAGGAACGGGGAAACATCAGCCAGAAACAAGAGCAATTCTTTGCCAAAGGAGAACGCGAAGTTGAAGAAAACTAGTGGTATCGATGAGGAGTTCCTGGACGTGTCGTTGAACGAAGAGCGGCGTCGGAGGAGCGAACCTTTCTTCATGCACATGCAGACAATCGACCTCAGCGACGAAGATGACTTCGGTGACCAGCTGTACGAGAGTGAGCAGTGAAAATTAGAGAAATCATTTGATTACAAACCATTTTTAGAATTATTATGATCGTGCAAAAAATATTAAGCCATATTTTGCGTCCAAATGATGAGAGGTGTGCATCACAGTGCTGGATATTCTGGATAATGTATTCGCCAAAAGGATAGGCCTATATGTAAGATGTCAAAAGGATACAATGTAAGATGTCAAAGTTAGAAATACAGACTTTGCCTTCTGATTTATATTAACACATCCAACTTTTAAAGCTGACAGTTTTATCCCCTTTATATGCATGATGCAATTTTATGACTTTATAAGCAATTAATTTACACTTCGTTCAGTCTAGGACCTCATACAGATGAAATAAGATTATTGACGCACGATCCTATTAGTATATGCATTTTAGTAGATTAAGTGTATATAGTTCTCATCTAATAGAATTCATTCAAATTGTATTATCACTATTTGTCGTTTCAGTCGTTGAGTGACGTCACATGATTACATTTCACAATTTTTAAAAATTGTGCGAAATGTAACGCATTGGCTGAATTTAATTTTTGGTGACTTTCCTTTTTGATTTTTTTATGTGATTTTTTTTCGGTAAAAATTCGATTGAATTGTCTCGATTGGATAAGAAAATTAAGTTTGTTTTTTATGTGGCATTAGTGATTTCATCAATAATTTCTTTTCCTTTCGTTGCTGCTGAAAAAAAAACCGTATGCATAATAAGGGAGCTTTACCCGCAGCAAGCATCAGGCACATACCATTTAATCCTATCTTCCCACACGTGGCAGCTCAATATATCTGTTAACTGTACACATTGAGTTTTTTCTAACCTTTATAGTGGTTAATGAAAAACGACCAAAAATAGTTAATTTTATTTATTGAAAAATAGTATAATAAAATTAACAAAAAATATAACTTTGCTTGCAAAACTACTCTTCATCATGCTGAGAAAATGTATGAAAATTAGGAAATATAATATAATAAGTGAAAACGAAAAGAAACTGATTACATCGGATAATGGTGACAGCAAGTGCAATATGCTTCCAGCTATGATATGAGATGATTCCAGATATGAGATGCAGGGGATAAATAAAAAATTCACGATAGACTATCGGAAATTCCAGTTGTTAAAATGTTCATTTTTGTGAACATGATCAAGAAAATAGTTCGTCCTCTGTGACGAGCTTTTAATCTGAATGGCAGTGAAATATTACTTCAAAATCGAATAAAAATCAAAATATTACTTCAAGGTGGCGGAAATCATGTGATTAATTTGAATGGCAAAGAAATGCATGACAAAATCGAGGAAAACTCCTGGTGAACAATTTTCGACCCACATGAATGACAGCATATATTTTACAAAATGGAAAAAATAACGGTGGAATCATTTCAAGAATGTGAAATTCCCTAAAAATTCAGGTCTGGCAAATCTAAGCTATCCGACACGAAGAAGAATCCCGAAGTAAAAGATTCCTGCGTGTCTCCTACCCAGAGCAACCAGGAATAGCCTCGAAAGCGACAGTGGCAGAGAATCCCTTATTGGTGTTGGCAGTTGAAGCTTGCAGCTGGTAGAGCAGCACGAGCTTGTTGCCGCTGCTCAGGAACACTTGGCCACCGGTGATCTCCGTGCCGCAGTACCACTGTCCGCTGTCCGCTGAGGTCGGCAACACGGGCGGCGTCACTTGGATCTCGACGCCCTCCCGACAGCAAGTTCGGTCAGCGCACCGCGGCGACGTTGCGAAGTCCGTGAAGGTGAGCTTGACTCTCTGGCATGCCGGCGCCTCGATCACTTTAGTGAACACCGCACCTGGGGACACGATGAGACAGAAATGACAAAAGAGTAAAATGCACCGAAATAAAATTACTTTCAGAAGTATTAAAATATTATGTGATGAATGAAGTATTCCATGCCCCCATGCTAAAACAAAAGCATATTAGCTGGACCTGGTTAGGTCCTGCCAGGTCGATACTTTCCATAGCATTAAAATTTTATGAGAAGAATGAAGTATTGTAACTTTCCAGCCAATGCTTGAAATTTAACCTAGGAATTAATTAATAGGGAAGAGAATAAATCGATGTATTCCTTTCATCACAGAGTGTATTATCATTATTCTCTAATGCTCTCGCGTGCAAGAGACCATAAATTATATGAACATGAAAATAACACAAAGTTGAATTGTAGTGAGGCACCTGTAGTGGAGGGCGTGGGGTAGCCTGGGGAGGTGATGGGTCCTGCCACGGTCACCTGAGCGTTGCTGGGTAACAGCTTCTGCTTCAGCGCATCTGTAATAATGTCAGTCATAAGTGATAATATACTGATGACAGAGCAGACAATTCTAGTCTACGTTTATTCGTTCTGAAAAATCAATTCGCTATCGATCTTTGATCCGTAGCTGGCTACTCTGATATTGTTTATTAATATTTGAATTTTTATGATATATGTAAAGATAATATTCTTAGGGATAAGGTTCATAGGAACACGAGTCAAATGCATATTATTTATCTTGCTAAAGCCCTACCATTTGTTTTATTTTAATAGAAATGTATTTCAACTCTAGTTTTTCATTTACTGCTTAGTTTTTTCATCATGTGACATTATCAACCATCAATACTTCAATTGATGCATTATCTGTAAATAGGAAAGGCCAAATAACAACTAACGAGTTTCAGGCAATTTATCGATCAATTCTGGGTCTCCTTAAGCAAATACACATCGTTTTAGTGTATCTTTGTGGGAAATGGCGATCACTTTTGAGTTCCTCGAAGCAAAGGCCGAACAAAAACTCTATTCCGAGCAACAGCTCTAGTTCTAGTATCAAATAGCTCGTTAATATTAACCCTCTACCGCCTGACATGAGTAACCGGAACAACATTGTCACGCGCCTACATCCCAAAAAAGATACGTTAATTGCTAGTGAGCGCAAAATGACTTGCACTGATGGTTGCCGCCACGTACGACAAATTTAAAATGTTCTCTGTTGCGTTTGCGGGTCTCGCAGTTGGTCCCCGACGTGCCCGGGGGACAGACACACGCGCAGGTCGGTCCCGTGTAGCCCAAGTTCTGGCACGTCTCGTTAGGACGCTTGCACTGAGACAGCCAGCGATCTGAAACAAGCGTGATCATTTACTCTGTGTGGTCGGGTTTCCATGCGGCATTTTTTAACAAAAATTCTGAATTTTTGAAAGAATTAATTAATTTAATCTATCTTATATTTTATGTAATTAAATGTAGGAAATAATTTCCTATGTAAATGGCGCCATGAAATACAAGTGAAAAGTCATACAGAAAACCTTTGTGGGGGGCGGAGGTGAAATAGAAATCTCCAAACGCCAGAAAATCAAAACGCGTTACCACTTTGAACTCACTCTATCATTGAGAAAACTTTCGCCATAGGAAGTCAAAGCACAAACCAAGGCCAAAAAGTGCCTGTGTACGGAATTAACATTAGCCGGTAGTAGACCTAACAAATATTACCCGATAGCAATTTCAGTAATACTTTTCTCGTGAGGAGGACTGCTAGCTGCTTCAGCCTGAGATATGAATGCGCATGAAGTAAAAAAATTTGCTTGTAAGCTTCGGTAAGCGTCCAGTAAAAATATAATGTACCGGTACAGGTGCGCTACAGCTAGGTAGCAAACCTAGTTGTACCGCTATGTTAGTTCACGAAATGAAATCGATGATGTTCTAAAGTTATCTCTCCGTCCTATCAAGTTTTTCAACCACACTCTATGTTGCTTGACAGAATTTTTCATCTCTTAAGCTAGAATAACAACAATTTTATCTACTGCTTCATCAGAAGCTTATCCTAAATTCATTATCGTTGTCACGTTCAATATTCTTTCCCCGAGCGCAGGCTTCTCACGGTGACTTCTCACGCCGCACTAAAATGATACACATGATAAAATACGAGTATAAATACCGTCATGCTAACACTTGCCTAGTGTGAACATAGCCACCGGTATAAATAGAAGTGAGCATTATGAGTCACCTACCTACCGGTAAAAATAGAAGTGGGCATTATTATTATTATAATATTACTATATTATATTATAATATTATTATTATTACAATAATTCCTATTATTAATAATATTATATTCTATCCATATCACTGACTGTATATGAATATAAATATAATTTCCCGTTGCCCTGACAGAGAGGGCGAGAAGACACCGGCGCGCGCAACTCCCTGCAAGTGCCGCCCTTCACGGAGGGCGCCGCCCCCGCCGAAGACGTGGAGAGCGCAAGGGCGCCGTCCCGTGGTCGCTCCTCTGGCGACCCCAGCGTGTACCAGGACGATGATATGGACGGTGCTGACGACTATGATGACTATGATGACGAGGATAATCCCCTGCAACAGCTCATCGCTCCCTTGATCGGCGTGTGCCAGCTGCTGGTGCGGTCGTCTTACATCGCAACCAACATCGTCATGATGGTGAGACACCAACATCGTCATGATGGTGAGCTGACTCACCGATGCACTTGTACCCCTTGTTGATGATGGCTTTGTCCATGAAGCTAAGCCCAGTCTTGGGGGTGAACAGGAGGCCCTGGCTGAAGGGATCCACGGCGCGCAGAGTCGTGGCCCCATTTGATGAAAAATTCTGCCAAATCCATCGCGTTCTTATCATTTCATACATGAATGTAGAGTAAAAATTTGCTATTTTATGAAGACAGCGTCAATGTTGAGTTTTGCGATTAAAATAATGATTTTCACTACAAAAAGTGCTTCATTTGAAATGATATTATATATGGGCACATAATATTTACTGTTGATTATGTCGCGGCATGATAATGAGAGTAGTGCAATTAATGGCCTTACGTTATGATCCATATTTATCATTTGTGATATTCGTTTAGCGAATGACATGACTCGTCATTACATATGAATATGCAATGCAACTTGGGGCATTTATAGATAAAAAATAATAAATATGTGGAGCAGAGAGATCCCTCATTGCGTGAAATGGATGAATGGTAATAAAACAGCAGAAATCAAAGGCAAACTTTGAGGAAAATTTTCATTATCTCCCGAAACATTGTCTTGCCACCACGAGTGCCAACTGGAATTTACTGAAAACATATGCAATTCAAATATCTATAAACCTGCAACGACTTCGTCGTGCGCAATGGACTGGCACTTGCAATCAGTCCATCCATAAATACGACTGAACTTTGCCAGTTGAATAAAAAATACTTGTATATTACTACATCAAAATATCAAAGCACCAAACTCTCCACTGTCATCCAATTAAAAATTCACAGGCTACCTGTAAAACGTAATTATTTTGCGTTTGAGGTCAAGCCTCGAATGAGATCTCGTATGAACACTTTTCTCTACAAGAAATTGTTTTGCGTTCAACTCAAAGCGTTAAATTATTAAAAATTATTTCAGGATTGAATGATATACTGTAATGAAATCCTTTCAGGATTGAATGATATACTGTAGGATTGAATGATATACTGCTAAATAATTCACGCACATCACTCGCGCACTGCTTGGTGAGGAACATATCCTGCCCCAGCAGATAGGTGTACTTGCGTCCTATGAAGGACGAGCACACAGAGTTGTGGTTCTTGATGACGATGTGGGGACCGAAGTGCGCGGGGTTCACCTTCTCGAATCTGCAGCCGAAACGGGACGAAAGTTACATTAACTGCAAGTCAACGGTAATTAATGAGGCTCGTAGTAACTTCTGGTAATCGTTCTCGTATTTTTCCTCTATATCTTTATAGTCTAGTTCAAAAAATGTTCAAAAGAATGCTTTTATTATTTCTTTCTCTTTGTACAACGAGTGCTCGATACAATACAGAATTTCATAGAGGTAAATATTAATAATGATGTTTAGGGTCTAGGTCTGTGGTGAAACTTTAGTGATGAGGTTTTAAGATTAGGGAACATCGGTGTGAAGATCTAACTATATACAGTATATATAATTGGTCATTGAAAACTCATGGATATTTGCTTGGGTATTTTCCATCTGACAATCGAAATTTAGGTAAAAATTGACAGTATGGTTCTCATGATTTTAGGAAGAATTATGAAATAGTGACGTCTGAAAAATATTATTGAAATTAAAATATAGGAATGGTTCAAAATTATCAATATATATTAATCAAAATGGCTTTAATCAGCTTCTGGATTAACAAGTTTTGGGTGCGTACGGATTACAAAACTGTGTGAAGGCTTTCAATTAAAGTATTACGAATAAGCACGTTCGTCTCATCATATCACGTATAACTCTAAAGAAAGGAATGATATAATTTTGAATCAACAGGGAATAATAAATTTCTATTTTATGAATTATTCAATTACGTCTGACAGACTCACATGAGGCACGTGTTCTGCTCGAACTCAGCGATGCCCGCAGCGACGGCACTTTGGTCCACGATGGCTGAGGATGAAATAATTCATTTTTACATCAGCAGCTGAAATTGCAAGGAAATTTGCCGACCTTATGAGTCGTCGAAATACGAAGACGTAATCCTCTAGACACGATTCCTGAATGTATGATTAAGTAGCGCATAAAGAACTTTTTATTGACATGTATTGATTTAAACTAAGAATTTAACCATGTCAATTTATCATTTAAAGCGTAATGACATGACAAGGTTATTGCACATCTCCATATCTGCATGAAAGAAAGCACTTTCAAAACGCTGAATATAAAAGGTAATTCAAACTATAAAATGGCAATTAGTAATTTTAAATTTAAATATTAATTAAACAATGGAAGCAAAAAACTATCAACATCGTCCTACTTCATTTTATAACAGAAAATGACAAGATTTTCTAATAAATATTCTCTTCTATTATTTATATTTATTCTCAGTGCTGTATTTTTCATTTTTAATTACGTAAAATATAATTGGTTCTTTACATGCAATAAATTTCATTCACCCATGACAACTTCAGTTCAAATTGTGGATACGAGGTACTGTCACCCAAGGTGAATTATTGATACCATTTAGTAAAAGGAATCGATCACTGAGAAGCCTATGGCCGTAATGATAGTGAAACCATTAAGTCTATGTATTAGAATTTGTGACAACTTACTAGAAATTATTTTATTGATTCTGATAATAATAAAAATAACAGGAATCGGTCACAATCAACCTGCAAGATATAACCAAATCTAAAGTTAGGTTAACTGACCGTCGCCGAACCTGTAGGCGACGTAACGCTCTCCGTACCACAGAGGCCAGAGGTCCCAGTCAAAAGTGACGATCTTGCGGAGGCTTGGGCCTCTTACGAGGGCAGGGCCATCCTCTACAGGCACGCCCTGCGCAATGAAATATTGATAACAATTAGCTTGATGTTACGGAGATGTCTTCTACAGGCACGCCCTGCGCAATGAAATGTTGATAACAATTAGTTCGGTGTCACCGAGATGTCTTAATGAAACGATAAATCTGGAATTATGTAATATTGTCACATTCATCGAAAAGTTTTTGGAAATTATTTCCGTTGAATTTTTAAATACATGCGCCTGTTGATATTGAATGATAGATTCTGTGATAAATTATTTTTGTTCTGGGAAGTACTTTCCGATAACACATGAGGCTTAGATATCATCTTTCACAAATTAAATGATTAAATTACGTAAAATATCGAATGCAAAATTTTTTGGTGATTTAACTATGGTCGAATGTGATTTTAATGAGAATTGGGATAATGAGTACATGGAAATATTTTTGTTCTGGGAAGTACTTTCCGATAACACATGAGGCTTAGATATCATCTTTCACAAATTAAATGATTAAATTACGTAAAATATCGAATGCAAAGGTTTTTTTTGAGATTTAACTATGGTCGAGTGTGATTTTAGTGAAGACTGGGATAATGAGGATATGGAAATATGCGTGCATAACAAACCTGTGTTCCGTGGATGAGGAGGAATACGAACACCAGATTAAGCAAGAGTTTTGCTGTCACCACCAACATCTCCGTGGCAGAGAGCGCGGTCCACAAGAAAACCAATCACAACGACGACAACCTCGTGATTAAATGATAACCTGAAATCTGATAAAAAAGATAAATAACGATCATTATACCACACGGTCATGTTTCACATGAATGGAATATTAGACCGCACGGTCATCCACTAGTAGATTGGAATGTTGGATCGCAATGTCACAATACAGAATGGATTATTCGTAGTCTCTGTAAATGAATAACAATGAGCCTGTCCTTTCAGTCCAAATTTAAGAAGACTAATACGCATATTCGTCGTATTTCTCGTAATTCGAGTATTCATCATATGATGACAGTTACTTGAATGAATCTAAAAACTTCGACCAAATCTTACAGGAAAATAAGCATGGCTGAAAAAGAGACCTAGAAATGTGTCAAAAGCTAGAAATTTCCGTCTTCTTAATAAAATCAATGCACAATCTTCTTGACGATTCAGGTCAGTGCATTTAATAATAGTCATCACATGAAGGCTTGAATTAAACTCATTTTTGTAATTTTGAAACCAAATATCGAATATGGACACACGATTCGGTTTTACACGGTTCGACACGCGGTTCTGCATTTATGGACACGAAATTCAACTAAATTATTGGTACAATCACACCCACTGTGAGTCCTCGAATCTAAACACACGCGATCGAACCGCAGCGTGAAATCGAAAGTGAGAATTATTATGGAACGAGGAGAGGCGTCGGTGTCACCGTGGCAGTGTGACCCAACAGTGGCCAGATGGCAGCGGCGAGAAGCTTTTATAAGCCAGGTTAATGGCAGGACAACTGTGCAGATGAGTGGCCCTATAATACAGCCTGCATGATTGTATGTACAGTTGTATAGTTCCACTCTGGGGATGCCTCGAGTATTGTTGATTTTTCCAATTAAGCTTAAATGAAACATGAAGAACTGCGCGATTTCTGCCCTCGTGTACATGAGTAAAGATATATAACTTTTTTAGTTAATAATCAGAAGTGATCTATGAATGAATGAATCTAATCTGCTTTAGTAAATAAATTAAAGGCACGAATAATGTGGATTGTCAGTATTAACAAAAAATTAAAATTAAAATGGCATAAAAAATTATGACTACGAATAGAAAGTTCGTATAGTAATTATTCATCGTCAATATAGCCTTGACCAATTAATTGAGAGATGAAGAAGTTTTAAGGAAATTAAAAAAATTATTAATCACGAAGGTGAAGCTGAATTTGAATGTAGGACTCTGGCGGGCTAACGCGATAAATACATTTAAATGCAGATTTTCCGATCGATAGAGAAAATGAGCAAGGGAAAATATATATATTTTGCAATCTTTATTATTTGTGAAGTGCAGATACATTGCGATCCAATTGATGATGCTTGTTGCTTGTAGTGCAATTTGTGATGCGGATACTTGCAGTTCAGTTATGATGAAAAACGCTTGCAGTACAATTTATAATACGCGATTCTTGCTGTACAATTTACGATGTGGGACGCTTGCTGTACACAAGTGATGCGGGACGTTTTATTAATTGCAACTTAAGTGCTTCTGCACATGCACCCACTCCTCCATCTACATAGAGAGATTGACTCTATAACATTAGTGCTCGTGAGTGTATAGCAGGCAGTTCAACTAAATGGTTTTTAAAAGTGGGTTAAATACTCATACGCGTACTTACGTATTAATCATCATTTTTTAGTTCCATTACATTTAGTCTCTGTTCAAAACCTCGTTTTACCTTCTTTGTGAGATCCTCTTTTTGCGTTAATAGATGGAAACTAACACGAAGTCACGGTCACGTCTGATCTACTATAGAAAGTTACGCTACACCAGAGATACGAGTTCAATCGTCTAAAGCTTTTGAAAAATAATACGCCAGAGAGTTAACGAAAACAAAAACTAATTAGGGCACCTATGCATTTGCGATGCAAATTTTCTAAAATGATTTTCTACGAGCGAACCTGTAAATATTTTCTTCCGTCTGAACCCCTGGAATCAGGAACAGGAATAAATATCCTTCAGGTAACGGTAGCATTGAAGCTCATGACCATCAACGTATCTGATTCATTTAGTTTAAACTCCATTATGCAACCAACCTTGGCATGGTAAGTGGATGAACTTTAATCATGCCGCAAATTGCACGATTGCCCCGTTGTTACCACCTGCAATGTGCACCTTTCTTTCATGAAGCTATAATGACTTGGATGACACCAAATCCAGGGACTGTTAATCACGCTAGGATTATGATGACATAGTCGAAAAAACGACAATGCATCACAATAGTTCATTACGCTATGCAGAAAAAGTAAACTAAAAATTTCCGGCTTGATATCAGCGTTAATTCCAAGTTCAAGCACAATTGAGCTTTTATTGCTTAGAGGTTAGACGTTTATCCTGCACATACGTAGTGATAATTGTTAGTGATAGAACTGCCGTTCTATTGTGCGCCTTACCTTAAAATTGCGAGTACTTTGCGAAAGTCAACATGTATACTTTCAATGAATTGACATCAATGACCTCATACGTTTTTTCCTATACACCCCGAGACTCAAGATTCCGAAGTTTATGAATATATATTTTTTCAATGGCAGCAATCGAAAAGATAACAGCTATTATACGCGCGGAAAGATCGAATTCTCCCGATAGTCGATTGTTAACCAAACTTAGTTTCCACATAAAACCTCACAGGCAGCAAGTCATCCCTCAATACATCCACCGATAAAATCATAAAACGAATACCTACCTATTCATGCAGTTGATAAATACGAGTAAAATAATACCTGACGACACACGTCTCTACTGTCTTACTTCAACAGTTCATAAATAGATCAGCATCGACAAAGGTCTTAGGCAAATAAAACTTTACAATCAAGGGTACCAATAATTGCGATTATCCGTTCATGGAATCATAAATTCTCTAACAACTTGAATCAACTCCTAGAAAATATCTCGTTGAATTGAACGTAACTCATGATTTTGTGAACACAACGGCAATTTTTCGTAGTCGTTAACACTTCTTAAGCAACTCCATTACGCAAACGCTTGCGAAATAAAAATTTTTAGCGATAGGAAAAATGAGAAAAATGTCAAGTAATAAAGAATTTATTCCATAAAATTTTTTAGCGATAGGAAAAATGAGAAAAATGTCAAGTAATAAATAATTTATTGAAAACACAATAAAAATCAGTAAGAGGTAACAACTCAGTTGTCTTGCACAAAAGGACGCGTCAACAGAGCGTCGCTGGCCTGAGAATATCATATTTTTATTTAAATACTGTAACACGCGCGACTTATGAAAGGGTCGCCATTCACATTAGGCCGTTTTGTGTCAGCCTGTCTTGAATTAACCCTGAAAAAGTGTATATTAGATACATTAATTCTTAAGAAATATCTTCTATATGGCAAATGGAATTATCTTTACCGGAAATTTCTTGGACATTAACTACCGGGTAATTGATTGATTTGGATGCTTCAGAATAACTCGCTTCATTTCTCCTAGTCCAGTGAACCCTGTTTACCTTAATTACGGAAAATTGATTCTGTTGAAGGTAACTCTAGTTCACAGATTTTAAAATACGAATAGCACCCGTGGTGGTTAATACGTAGAAAATGGTTAGCACGTTCATATGTTTATTTCTAAGTAGACAAAAATTATTGGCAGACAATTAAATTCAATAAAATTTTAAATGGGATCATTGTGACATTGTGTTTAGAACACTAGTAACACTAGTATACGAGTTTGAAAATTTGATTAACATCGCCTAGTGAGGAAAAATCTTTCACGAGATGAATTGCTGCACCAATCAAGAGTACCTATAGAAAAGTTAAAAAGAGTTATACATTCTACAGAAAAAAATAAAAAAAATTCAAAATTCGCTCATCCAATGTTGGCTGAACTTTCAGATTTCACACATTTCCACATAATATACAGCATTATTTACTGACACAGCCGTCCATTTATTAGCATCCATATTACTATTCTACCTCAAAATTTAGTCTCACGTGACGTAGGATATTTTCAAGTGCATGGCACTCTTATGGAATGCAGCAACTGGATTGCAATTTTCATTATTAGGCAGCGCTGGGATTTAAGCGGTGATCAGGCGGATAAGCAGACAAACTGAACGCTCTTCACTCCAATGCCTTGATGAAAGTTTATCCCGTTAGTGAGATACTAGCGAGACCTTCCTGGCGACAGAATCATGACACGCGTAGGAAGAGACGTTCAATCAATGGCTTGTGATGCGACACCGTACACACAAAATCTGTCGGAAGTCTCGCAATGCAAGTAAGAATACAAGGGGAAAGTTGAATCCAATCAGCAATATCAACAGTTTAATATCAGGAAGCAAAGCCCAAGGTGCAAGTCCTCGGCTAGACATGAAAACAAAATGCACAAAAGTCAAGAATTTTGTGCAACTCAAATTACCGATAAATAAAAACAGTTTAGAATTGAAAGAAGACTGCCTTAATTATTTAAAGCACTAACAAAGTTTAATCGTTGTCATTACAGCAACCATGCCTCCACAGTGGGTGAGTATATCTGAAGAGTTAACCTCTCTTCAACAATAACATCTTGATGAATAAATCACGAATTGAATCATTGATTCTACGGCACCGCCAGCCACGATCACATCTTAAGGAGCGATAAACCACTCGGCTGTAACAAAGCGTACAGAGCAGATACGAGAGACGGCCGTGAAGTCAGGACGGTTATTGCTGCAAGTACGGCCGGCAGCGTTCGTGGTAGAGTCGGACGCAGTGACGCTGGCGAGGACGGCGCTATAGATCAACAAACTGTCATCATTACGCTCATCAGAATACGCTTAACATATTAGGCAACGTTCGATACTGAAGAACAGGCTAGACTCACACCATCCAGAGGCAAAAAAAATGAAAAAAAAACTATTACTAGCCGCACAAAATTTGGTGGGTATAAACAAAGCTTATACACACACGGCAAGTTCAAGCAACATTCTGCCTTAGCTCGATTCACTGGATAATAATGCTATGACCTAATTGATCAAAAACGGAGGCAATTCATAACAGTTGAGAAGGAAGTGTTGGAAATATCCACGTACATGCCCTTTTGGTACACACATAGAGAAAAAGAATTGACAACAAGCAGCGAATACTAGAGGGAAATTTGAAAATGTGGTCTAACGTTACAGAAATATGCTCAAGCTTCGGTATTTAAAGTAGAACAAGTTAAAATGCGAACATTGTTGTTCGGAATGGAAAAAATTTAATCACCCGTGCCAGTCAGAAATATAAAAGGTGAATGAATCACATACTTAAACTACACAAGCAAACAAATGCCGTTGAAATTAAGAAGTTCAATAAATCACGACTTACATTCTACTGGTACTGGAAAATCAATATTTGAATCTATATTTTACAAATCATACAAAGAAAGTGAAGCCTCAAGAGGGGAAAAGTGCCGTAGATGTAGCGGTGGCCACACGGTGCGAGGAAAGTAGAGATCATGACCACACAATAATAATAATAATAATAATAATATTTCACTTACACAAACTATAGGCAGGTCGTTTCCCAGTCTTGGTCTCACACGACCAGGTCAGTTCCAGCCTCCCTATTTTGCAGATGGTTAAGTTTATGATTTTGTGTTTTAAGTTATGTTGTTATGTTATGAGTTTTATGATTAAATCCCCTACTGCTCTGCTTGATATGACTCGAACGGGGAAAATTATTCACGTACAAAATATAATATCGTACGCTTGCAAGCATAGGAACGAGGGAAGTCAGGTTCTACATACATGATATGTACCGGCGAATACGCCAGGTTAGGAATTATCTAATAATAATGATAAAAATGTGTACATGCTGCGAACTGCAAACTCATGGAAGTCTAGCCGGGAATATTTTCTTCTAAATTTCATATTCAACTACAACAGCATTCAGAAATAAAAATCAAGTACTTGACAAGAGAGGCGTCCAGTCATAAGTTGAGCAAGATACATACAGTGAAATTGCATGTTCAAGGAAATTGTCTGTACAAGTTAATTATTTTACAAGGAAATTGAGGTCCGTCGTCAAATAGATGCTTGCAGACATAAACACGGGAACATTTTTAGCGCATTTTCTCATTTATGAAAAAAATGCACTATTGTGCTCGCCATGTCCGTCTGTCCGTCCGTGACTTCATGTTTTCGTCGACGAGAAAATGCGCTCTCTGTCACTCACTGCAGTGAGCACCTACTGAGTTAATAAAAACTCTTAACCTATGAAAGATTAAATTTTCGAGGAATGAATAGATGAAGTAGAAGAATAATAATAATTCCTAACTGACTAGATACCTTGGTTATTTAGCCCTCTGTCTAAGAACGTAAAACTCTAGTTACCAGGCAGGTAGGTAGGAATAGCATTGAGGACGGAAAATAGATGAAATTACTGGGAATGACAGTAGATGATAAATAAGCAATAAAAATCATGCCACAGACACGATCTCATACCGTATACAAATTTCTTCAGCTGAGCTTCAGAGCTCAACTGTCTGAAGTGACAAGCATGGAACAAAAGGATATAATCCATAATCGAACCATGGTATGATAGAATAAAATAGGCACTGAAAAAATATACAATGCAATACATAAAAGTCAGTTTCCTCCCCTTGATTGTGCAGCAGGTCTCAAATATCATACCTACTCGTGATTGCGACCATCGAAAATCAGCATTAATAATTCATAGTTTAGGTTAATGACAACCATAACAATAACAACAATAAAATAGTAACTGGCTAATCCAACTAAAATACTAAACAAAATGTTCGACACTACAACGAGCTCTTCTCGCATCAGTTGAGGAACCCAAAACTTAAGAGCAATAAACCTGAACATCCAGGGTTACCTGGGAGCAAACACTACTATGGTCTGCCAGTTACAGCCATTGGTTAATGCAAGCAACTTGTGCTATCAATTGCTGTATATTAGTCAGTTCTTACAAGTGTCATTCACGTACGTAAACATTGCATTAAAATGTCTGCATCACTGAGAAATTCTAGTATTCTCTACGTTGTCTGAGTAAATCCAAACTGAATATTAACTGAGGGTAATTACCAACAAAAAAAGCTTCATTAACATCCATGACTTAATAACGGTAGCTTAACGGCTAGTCTTTTACAACTTCATAACACACACTTGCTGCTGTCCTGTCAGTTATCTTTCGATGAGTGCTAATAGTCTACGGTCGAAAAAATGTTGTTCATTTTTACAACACTTCTCTTGAACTGCACTTATAGTTATTTGTTTGTTTGTCTGCTACAAGTCTTGTAATTGATATTTAACACTTTAAATTGTCAAATCAATCTGAAATTTTGCACACTTGCGTAAATTCGGAGACAATACATGAATCAATTGACATAAAAAAATAATGTTAAAAATTTATAAAAAAATTAGATATTAAACAAAATTTTTTAAAATAATTTTGTTTCAAATATTTATAAATAAAATAAGAAATTCATTATACATGTGTAACATCGGAGACACTGGCCTCTTTAGAAGTGATGTCCTTAAAAAGTAAATTTTTAAACGCATATTTTTTAATGCATCTGTTTCGGACGACAAGTACAACTTAGGGGCGCAGGTTTCAGGAAGAACTAATTGAATTTATTTAATGCAAATACCTTATTTTGGTAAATCCTTGGAACTCTATTTAGTAATAGATATAATTCATGAAATGAGCTCAATTCAGCATTTTAATATCTATAAACAAATTTCCTAAACGTCGAACCTAAACTGATGAGGCGGTCGGTAAACCTTGGAACTCTATTTAGTTATAGATATAATTCATGAAATAAGCTTAATTCAGCATATAATTACCCATAAAATAATTGTTTAAACGTCGAACCTAAACTGATGAGGCGGTTTAACCTTGGCGCACCTACGACATGTCGTGGACGCGTTCGACCAGGCGCGCAGCAAGACGCCCGCAGGCCCGCGCTGCTTATTGGTCAGCAGCGCGTCAGTGCACCGCTCGCAGCAGCGGCGGACGGTCGACGCCGCTCTCGCGTACCAGTTGTTGAGTAATGTAACCAGTGCGTGCTGCTGTTTAGCCAGCAAATTCAGGTATATTCCTAAGACTACTAAAGTGCCTCCCCAGACGTACCTGTAAATAATAAACTATATCAAACCAAAAGAACTTAATAATAAGAATAAAAAAATTATAAATGAAGCTTTAGAGAACTAAAGCAATGTTTTAAAAATGTTATATTCTCGATGGAATGAAAAGATCCATATTGGAGGGAATGATCCATTTTGAACCAAAAATAAAAGGGATTTTAATTATATATATCTTACCATTCGTCCTACTAAAGGCGACTTATACGTCCGGCGCCTGAATCTCACCAGCAGATATCAAGAAATGATACAAATATATATAGGTAACATGCAATTATATAAAAAAAATATTCAGATTTATTACAATTAATCTTAGCGAAGAGCAGACAGACCGAGCATAGAAGACACTCACTGGATGGTGAAGGGCTTAGTGAAGAGCAGGAAGGACAGGAGGATAGAGATCGCTTTCCTGGCAGTGGTGACAGTGACAGCGACCAGCGCTCCGTGCAGGGTCACGAGTGCCAGCACTGCCTGCACCCCACAGAACCCGGAGGCTGACAGCACCAGGATTGCTGGCATCAGCTCCCACCAGTGCTGGGACAATGAATGCATGCTATATGACATCGGGACTTCATTATTTTCGACCATTGAGGATAAAATTATAAACAAGATGGTCCACGAGAAGGAAGACGATTATAAGCCGAAGCTGTGATAAGTATCAGACCATTAAAACTTTAACATGACGGTATAGACAAAAACAAAAATTAATTCTCATATTAAAATGAAAACAATCAAATGAGATCAGTCGCAAGAAAATAACAAATACCGGTATAGAGAACATTAGGATTAGAAGGTTCACAAGAAATGAAAAAGAATCCACGCCTCTAGGAAAAATACACTTCCTGGCAATAGAGTGCAAGTGACGGAAGGCAAGGTTGAAGAGGATGCGGATGCCGTAGGAGTAGTATAAGACAAGAGGAACAAAGAATAATACAAGGGGAGATAATAACAGATAAGTGCCTCTAGGAAGAAGATTGCTCCTGTCAAAAGGGTACCAGTGATGGAAGGCAAGGTTGAAGAGGATGCGGACACCATAGGAGTAGTAGAGGACGAGAGCAACAACGAAAAGATACAAGGGGAGAGAATAACAGATAAGTGCCTCTAGGAAGAAGAATGCTCCAGGCAGGAGGCTGCCGGTGAGCAGCAGGAAGGCCAGGATGCAGAGGAAGCCGAGGCCGTAAGAGTAGAGGACGACGCGGGCGCTGGGCTCGTGGCTGTTCTTGAGCGCCGCTTCCTGGACGTTGCCGATGATGGCGTCGCAGCAGAGCGACATGCTCACCAGCACAACGCCTGTCAAACACGGCATATCAAATGCATTCATTCATAGAATAAGTCTTCACAGTACAAATGTAATAAAAAATATATAACTCAGTACTCACTGCAGCGAGTGAGAGGGCGCATTTTCTTGTCGACGAAAACGTGAAGTCACGGACGGACGGACTGACGGACGGATGGTCGGACATGGCGATCACAATAGTGCATTTTTTCCATAAATGAGAAAATGCGCTATAAAGGCATCTTCGCAATGAAATGAAGCCATAACAGATTAAAGCTACCTATTTCAAAGTTAAAAACTAACAAAGTTAATTTCCTACCTAAAGGGTTTGCATTTTCACAATCTAAATTCAGAAAAATATATATATGAAATATACATTTGATGTTAGAATCAAACGAGCACTAAGCCATCAATTCCGTTGACAAAACATGAAAAAAAAACAAATGCCACCAAACCAAGTACCTACACAAAAAGCATGAAAATACATTAAGTTTGTAAGATATATTATATTTGTGGGACGTCTCTTGAGTGAGTGCTCACCCTGCAAGTTAAAGTCAGGCTGTATCTGAGAGTCGGCGAGAGTGAACCACACCAGCCCAGCACACATCATGAGGCAGCTCAGTACCTGGGCAAAGCTATACCTGCTCATATATAAGATTAATTACATTTATGAGGTTTAGATGAAGATTGAATGAATGATATTAAATTATACAAGAGAAGTCTGTAATGCACATGCTTTATTTATTTATCTTCAGACAATGCTGGGACAAAGACAATGCTTTGTCTTCAGATAAAAATTATCTTTGGTAATCTTTATCTGCTACATTGCATTGTTCTCGGCAAGAAAAAGCGATGACTAGTACGGACTACTGACATATTTCTGAATCAAGTTACAGATGTCATAGATCGATGAAGAGTAAAGAAGAACAAATGATAAACTACACATATAGGTACCCGTGTTGATACTCGGAATTGTGTTGGCCTGGTTCACTCGCTTCTTTATAAGTATGAATAGACTAAAAGTTGTGAACTTAAATGTACTTGGCATACAATTCATACCAATTCTGGTTCAATTATTTGATTACAAAGACAGTTTTGACTGATGCATAACTAACGTTTTCCGTAGGATGATGATGGAGCCGATCATGACGGGGATGAGCTTGCATGATTTGAATATCACCTGAAAAACGATTCGATTACATATTTTGTATACATGTACATGTAGAAGAATAACTACAATAAAATTGACCATCCAATAAAGATATCGGAATTTACTTGCATAAAAATAATTTTTCCACATACGTACATAATTGATCAAGCTACAGATAAAATACGGTAACACTGATGAATTTATAATCAGAACTGAACAATTACTGCATAACGATATAGTATGAAACTATATTCTAATCAAAATCTAACTCGATAAATAATCTAATTTTTTTCCTATAATACATTCATATCACTCACTTGGGTAGGATAGTTGAGGTAGCCCATACTTGTATTCGAGAAGCCCATCGTGCCAACAGTGATGAGTGCAATTGTGAAGTAAGTGTTCAAAGGCACACTGAAGTGAAAAATTGTCACTTTATTATCTCAATGGAATGCTCATGAAGTACATCCACCCATCATGTTAAACAACAATTGTTACCAAGAAAATGTTTCTGATGCTTAGCATGTAAAACAATTTTTGGAATCAATAAAATGCTTTTGATGATATTCACTCATCAGGTGAAATAATATTCATTATAATTAAATGTTTTTGGAGCATATGCTGTAAGATGATATTTGTTAACAATATAACACCAGTTCAGCAAATAAACTGGTCATATTAAATAAATCAATTCTTAATCACAAATCATGAAAAAGTGTAAAAATAAACACCTCAGTCATATTAGATCTTCAATGAAAAAATTGCAATCCGTCAATTTTTAATTTCATCTGTTCAATTTTTTCATTGAATCTTGGATGGAATGTGAGCAAAGAACAAGTTCTATTTTAGGAAAAAAATCTGAGAAAGTCAAAATAATTTTCAAGTTAAATTAAAGCATAATACCTATAAACAATAAATGAAGATAGCAAATCAATAAATAATCTTATCCATGATTATATTCAAGCAGATTTTTCATACATATAAGTGATATTTGATTACTCACTTAGTCCTTACAGATTGCCTAGACACAGCAAGCTGCATGACAGCAAATAAGCTGTAGTACCCAAATTGTATGAGCGTCACAAACCATCCGTGGTCTCGTAAACCCTCCACACGGAACACAAACTCCTGTAGACAAATGTTCCATTACTTCAAAGTATTTATTTGCATTGAGGGGAAAAGCTCTTTTCAGCAACTAGATTAGTGGAGCAACATCCACCAAAAATTTGGAACACATAGATGAATGAGTGAAAAATCCAAATTGAACACCATGTAGAAATCAAGCAATAATGTGTGAATTAAGAACAAAATTTATAGGGAGGTATTGGCTTTTAAAATTATGTGCTAATGCAAGTAACATAGCTAGAGTTGATCTTCAGAAAATATGTCATTTCCATTGTTGTATAATATACCTAAGCTTGCCTAAGATTTCATTCAGAGAATGAGACCTGCATAATATAGGTACCTACCTATGTGATGATATTTGTCCTCAAATCATCCTAGTGGTAACCATATGGTATGGTAGGTATCACCATACATAGCATGGTTCAAAATTCAGCATAACATGCGAGATTCTTTTGAATAATCTGAGCTTTATTAAAATTTACTTACATATCTTTTATCTTACATTTTGTCTCCCAAAATCTAAAAACAAATTGATTTGATGATAATAAAAGCTTGCTTTACAGGTTACACAATATTGGGACACTGTATTTTTTCACCATAGCCTTAAAGACCATCAATGCAAGACTGCTGTGTTAGAACTGATCTTGAAAGTAGGCAACTGTGAAGCCTGGACTTGTAGAGGGCTTGAATGTACCTATGGCAAATAAGTTTTCACCAGCCCTTTTCAACTGAGAAAATTTTATTTATGTCAAATTATGTGGCAATTTTGTTTTACCATGTGGTACTACTGCTAAGAGGGAATGCGATAGTAGTGGATCACAGCTTGATGAACAGTATCTAAAAATAAGCACTAAAAATAATTTTTATGTTACCGTATCCTCCCAGAAATTCAAATTTTATTCTCGTGTTATTCCATAGCTGGTTTTGCCACATCAGCATTAATTGATGGTTTATATACATAACTGTTGAGGAATGCTAAATAAGTGGTTGAGCTGTACTGTTAATAAGGCACTCATTTGCATATTACGGTATATATTAATTACGGTATTCCCCTCATAGTGAGGATAATGCCCTTACTTTGGCTATCACAATATAAATTTTCAAAAGCCAAAGAGCAATTTATTCAAAATGTTAGCACTAAAATCCAGAGAGCACTTCAACTTATACTACCCAATGAACTCAATAATGTCACATGGAACTGCCAGCTGAATAGCTAAACAGTCTTGGTGGAGTTTACAGAGCAAATGCAGTCAAAATTTGATCAATCAGTTCTGATGTAAGGTTCATTGCACTTGCAGTAGAACACTCACCAGCATGCAGCCATAAAGAACATAGAAGATAAAGATGGCCACCGAGCAGATTATGAAGCGTACAGTTGTGGAGAACTGTACTAGAGGAAGACCAAGCAAGCTGGGTACATTCTCCCTGCAAAACATTTGATGGAACTTTATACCCTGCAACTGCTTAAAATTCATACTAACCCATCTTAAAAAAACATGAATCTAAAAAATAGAAGCAATTCTAAATCCTTCAATCACAAGTCTTTTTCTGATGTACCTATATGAAGTATATAGGTAGTATACATATACATGAAGTATATATGCACATTCACTTTAATATTAAGTATGATAAAAAGTCAAAACTTATTTTGGATGCAATGTTTCAATCTCTTTTATGTGAAATACAAATGTTGCCAAGATTGGTCAAATGTTGCCAAGATTGGTCAAATGTTGCCAAGATTGGGCAAGTGTCCCAAAGACCATCAACATTTAGGATAGGGTGGATAGCTGCGGTGGTGCAGTGGTGAGAGACTTTGTCTCTCGCACCCAGCTCCTGGGTTTGAGTCTTACTGAGGACGTGTTATTCTGGGAAGCTCAGCTCATGGTCAACTCAGCCATTCATCCAACTCTGGTTGATAAATGAGTACCTGGCTTGTCCAGGGTGTTGTGTAATGCAAAAATGGTTCCGACGGGTCAGCGAGCCAATGATGTTCGTGGAAATACCAGTGGCATCAAAGTGCCCAGAAAAACTGACGTATCACCCCCTCCCTTACCTAGTCGCCACTACCAGGATGGGCAATTACAACAAGTGTCCCAAAGTATTAGGCACTATTAGCGTATTATTGCCAGGATTCAATAATCTCTACAACTTCAGAATTATGTTATCCTGGATCCTGTTATTACTGTTGTGCCTTATCTCATTGCTCTAAAACAACATTGCTCACTCTCATTGCTTGCTTATCTCTATGCAAATAAAAAAAAAAAAACATTCAAACATATATATTGCATGGAAAATAAAACTCAAATTTTACTCATGTTTAAAAATTGAAGAATCATTTTTTATGTTATAAATATTTAGATATATTTAAATGATATAAATATATCTGGTTTCCAGAAATTTTAAGGAAATTTTTCTTCAAGTTTTCAATTTATTTATCACATTCTATCAAAATAACTTTAACAAGAAACAACTTACTTTTCTTTATCAAGTTCATCATCTAATAGGCGAATGGAGACAGCAGAGCTTTTTTCATCCAACTGTCTTCCTCCTGCCATGCTTAGTCAAGAAATTAAACATCAACAACTAAAAACAAAGAAAATACTTAATTTCATGATGAGCTTTCCTCTTAACACTAAGTAAATTCTGAAAATATATAAATTTTGCCATTAGAAAAATTTCTACTGACATTAATAAAAAATCAGATTTAAAATTATAGGATTAGAATTGTTTTAGTCTGAGTCTGTGGGAGGAAAAAAATTTCATATTTTAAAAATAAAAACAGCTGGTTATTCAGCATGACACATCTGGTCACTAATGACTAGACAGATTTCATGCAAAAGTCACAATTCAAACCTTGATTCTAGGTCTTGAACAAGTGGCTATCACAGTCCTGGTCAGTCCACACTCAATCATTGACCAATGATTGTAAAAATCTAATTATGAAGATGATAGATTAAAGTTTACCACCATAATATATAGTATATACTGTCAAACGGGGTAAAAAGGGACGGGCGGGGTAAATCGGGACGCGCCTCCGACATTTTGTAAAAATGTTGTAGCAGCTAAACTAATCAAAATATTGCAAAACTAAAAATAGTAGCATAAACTTCAACATTTTTACTATCTATTATGTATAAAGCTAGTCATGAAATCAAACATTTACTATCTCTAAAAAATCGCTGAAAAAAAGTGTGAAAAGTGCAATTTTGGAAAAGTACCTCTGCTAAGGTCTGGAGCAAAAAAAATATTCACCGTATTAAAAAATTTTATTTACATAAAAGTTGCACACAGGTGTCAGATTGAAAACGTAATTGACAGAATTTGCCTATCTCATTAAAAAAATGGCAGCCATTTCCGCACGGCGGGGCTACTCGGGACACCTCCCCGGGGTTACGGGGTAATTAGAGAGTAGAGACACCCTTAAAAATGCATTTACAATAGAACCTCAGTTAGCAAAGGTTCCAGTTAACAAAAAAGTTGATTAACAACAAAGAATTTTGATTACATTTACCTTGCTCAGTGAAAAAACATTCACTTATCGAAAAATTAGTGCATTAGTTTAGTGCATCTCTAACCCTTGTCCAGTAATGTTTCTGACTTACTGTCATATGGGGTTATTCATATGGGATGGGTGGGGACAGTGGGGTAAATCAGGATTTAGGACAGTCCTCCAACATGGCGTAAAAAGGTTCTAGCAGCAAATCTAATTGAATGTTACAAAGCTACAAATAGTGGCAATGTGGCATTAATGTAAAAATCGTATTTATGTAGCATAACTTTCAACTTGGAAGTTCGAAGCCATGAAAATTCATCCATAAGTAAGAAAATTCCAATCTAGGTCTCCAAAGATCTTGTTATAATAATTAGTCAGTCATCAACATCAAGGATACAAAACTGATTTACACTACTCTATTTCACTCAAATTTTCAAGCCTCCCAAAAGTTGACCATCAAGTTTATTAATGTCACTTGCAACTTTGCAATTGCAAGTTGCAACATTAAAATTTTGCCATTGTGAAAATCGATTTCGACTGGAAATAGGAGCTACGGCCTACGGGTGGTAAACTGGCCACGAAAGGCGCTAAACTCGAAAATTTTGAGCAAACAAAGAAATAATTAAGCTATCAAATATCTAACATTACATACATTACATACCGTAAAATGGGGTAACTTAGACCACTTTTTTTTTACAAATGATGCCATTTTTTTACTAGCTAAATTAAACTTGAATTGAAACATGCAAAATATAGGTCTATACTCTAGCTTCACTCACCATAAATTGCTGGCTCCTGCCTCTCATAGTCTAACAAGTCTTCGAGAGAGTAATATGAAGGTCATATATTGTAGTAGGCCTACGTTCTGTCTAGCGGAGACTAGCGCTTGGTTTGATTCCAATAATTATTTTAGTAAAAAAAATTATCTACGATATTTTCGGTCTAGCGCTGCAGCGACATGAATTCAACTGACTCAGTGACTCTCAAGTTCTCAACTCTCATGATTCCTGACATACCACAACACAAAGCACTCGTGGTTGAACAACTATATACTTCAACCATGCTAAGCACTAGGTAACTAAGAGTCTAAGACAGCACACTCTAACTTCTAACACTAAGTCACTACCAACACTACCTACCTACCTTGTCAAGTGCAAGCACCTACTAGCTAGCCACTACTGATTTTTTTTTAATTTGATTTGAAGACTTCGGGTATGCAGGTAGCACACCTCCCAGCCTGAGCACAACTCAGATTTTGATCACTCCACTTCACTTAATTGTTGTTCGGAATGGAAAAAATTTAATCACCCGTGCCAGTCAGAAATATAAAAGGTGAATGAAGATGCTGGGTTAACATTTAAAACAATATTTCGCCCTTTGCCTGTAAATTTAGGTTTTAACTTCTGTTGTTTTTGTTTCCTTATGACTCCAAACTTTATTAATTTTCTGACTGTATTTGTTCTAGATTAATCGAACTGACGATGGAGCTGGTCTCCGAAACGTTTTCAATAGTGAAATGCTGAATTTTTTGTGGAGTTTTCTTCGCTTTTAAATTTCTAATATTTTTGCGTCGTAGTGTCCAGGATACGTAAATGATTCATGATGAGTTGGGCAATGGGCAGCGCTCATGTGGTCTAAGAGGCCAAGGGCCATACTACCGAAAATAGTTCATAAATCCGCCAACTATGAAGTACCGGCTTTTCAGGCAAACCCACCAGTCACAGACGACCAATCGGCCGCTACGTGTACATAGGCCGCTACGTTTACTTGAGCAAGTTTTGATATAACGATCCCAGATTATAATTAAATCAGAGGAGTTAGTACCTATGTATCTGCATAGGTACTGTAACTTGTGTAAGCGTCCCAGCGTGCCAGCGTAGCGATTTCTCAGCGTGTAGCGTTCTTCTCTAAGAGTTCGCCACCGGAAATAATCAGAATCACGCAAAAAATACCAACACAATAAATCATGTTTCACATACTTAAACTACACAAGCAAACAAATGCCGTTGAAATCATGAAGTTCAATAAATCACGACTTACATTCTACTGGTACTGGAAAATCAATATTTGAATCTATATTTTACAAATCATACAAAGAAAGTGAAGCCTCAAGAGGGGAAAAGTGCCGTAGATGTAGCGGTGGCCACACGGTGCGAGGAAAGTAGAGATCATGACCACACAATAATAATAATAATAATAATAATATTTCACTTACACAAACTATAGGCAGGTCGTTTCCCAGTCTTGGTCTCACACGACCAGGTCAGTTCCAGCCTCCCTATTTTGCAGATGGTTAAGTTTATGATTTTGTGTTTTAAGTTATGTTGTTATGTTATGAGTTTTATGATTAAATCCCCTACTGCTCTGCTTGATATGACTCGAACGGGGAAAATTATTCACGTACAAAATATAATATCGTACGCTTGCAAGCATAGGAACGAGGGAAGTCAGGTTCTACATACATGATATGTACCGGCGAATACGCCAGGTTAAGAACTACCGTATATAATAATAATTATAAAAATGTGTACATGGTGCGAACTGCAAACTCATGGAAGTCTAGCCGGGAATATTTTCTTCTAAATTTCATTGTCAACTACAAGAGCGCTCTGAAACAAAAAATAAGTACTTGACAAGAGAGACTTCCAGTCAAGGGATGAGCAAGATATATACAATGAAATTGCACGTACAAGGAAATTATCAATACAAGTTAATCATTGATATAAGGAAATTGAAATCCATCTTCAAATAGATGCTGGCAGACATCAAACACGGGAACATTTTTTTAATTTCACCTACCAAGAGAAGAGAGGAAAACGCTTAACCTATGAAAGATTAAATTTCCAAGGAATGCATAGATGAAGCAGAATAATAATGATGATTCCTAACTGACTAGATACCTGGTTACTTTCAGCCCTCTGTCTAATACGTAAAACTCTAGTTAACAGGCAGGTAGGTAGGAATAGCATTGAGGACGGAAAATACATGATAGGATTAGGAATGATAGCAGATAATAAATAGGCAATAAAAATCATGCCACTGACACGATCTCATATACAAAATTTTTCAGCTGAGCTTCAGAGCTCAACAGTCTGAATTGAAAAGCATGGAACAAATGGATATACCGTAATCCATAAACGAACCATGGAATGATGGAATAAAATTGGCACTGAAAAAATATACACTGCCATAAATAAAGATCAGATTCCCCTCCTTGACTGTGCAGCCGGTCTCAAATGTCATTCACTCTTAATTGCGACCATCGAAAATCAGCATTATTAACTCATAGTTTAGCTTAAAGACAACCATAACAATAACAACAATAAAATATTAACTGGCTAATCCAACTAAGTTACTGAACAAAATGTTCGACACTAAAACGAGCTCTTCTCGCATCAGTTGATGAACTTAAAACCTAAGAGCGATAAACCTGAACAACCAGGGTTACCTGGGAGCAAACACTACTATAGTCTGCCTGTTACAACCATATTGGTTAATATAAGCAACTTGTGTCATCAATTGCTGAATACTAGTCAGTTCTTGTGCCATGAATGTACGTAAACATTGCATTAAGGGGACCGACCTAGCTAAAATTTGAAAATGTTGAGTTTTTCTGTTTCTTATCTCATCTTAAAGGTTGTTTTCTTGCGCATCGAACGATATAAGTATCGTCCCTGTGCGTCGAAAAATGACTTTGTGACAGCTCCTCAAAGGGAGGTGGGTTTTAGGTCCCTTAACAAAACTCTACGAGGATAAATNAATCTAAAGTTAGGTTAACTGACCGTCGCCGAACCTGTAGGCGACGTAACGCTCTCCGTACCACAGAGGCCAGAGGTCCCAGTCAAAAGTGACGATCTTGCGGAGGCTTGGGCCTCTTACGAGGGCAGGGCCATCCTCTACAGGCACGCCCTGCGCAATGAAATATTGATAACAATTAGCTTGATATTACGGAGATGCCTTCTACAGGCACGCCCTGAACAAGGAAATGTTGATAACAATTAGTTTGATGTTACGGAGATGCCTTCTACAGGCACGCCCTGCGCGATGAAATGTTGATAACAATTAGCTTGATGTTACGGAGATGCCTTAACGAAGCGATAAATTCGGAATGATGTAATATTTGTCACATTAATCGAGAAGTTTTGGGAAATTATGTCCGCAGAATTTTGAAATTGACATTGACTGATAGATTCTGCGATTAATTATTTATTTGCTCTGGGAAATATTTCCCAACATTACATGAGGCTTAGATATCAGTGGGAAATCTATAAAAATTATATGATTCAATTACGTAAAATATCGAATGCAAAATTTTTTGGTGATTTAACTATGGTCGAATGTGATTTTAATGAGAATTGGGATAATGAGTACATGGAAATATGCGTGCACAACAAACCTGCGTTCCGTGGATGAGGAGGAATACGAACACCAGATGAAGCAAGAGCTTAGCCGTCACCACCATCTTCGTGGCAGAGAGCGCGGTTCTCAAGAAAACCAATCACAACGACGACAACCTCGTGATTAAATGATAAGCTGAAATTTGATATAAAAAGATAAATGATGATCCTTAGACCGCACGGTCATACGTCACATGAATGGAATATTAGACCACACGGTCATACGTCGCGTGAATGGAACATTAGACCACACGGTCACACGTCGCGTAAATGGAATATTAGACCACACGGTCATACGTCTGTCTCTTATACACATCTAGATGTGTATAAGAGACAGGTCATACGTCGCGTGAATGGAACATTAGACCACACGGTCACACGTCGCGTAAATGGAATATTAGACCACACGGTCATACGTCGCGTGAATGGAACATTAGACCACACGGTCACACGTCGCGTGAATGGAATATTAGACCACACGGTCATACGTCGCATGAATGGAATATTAGACCACACGGTCACACGTCGCGTGAATGGAATATTAGACCGCACGGCCATACGTCACGTGAATGGAACATTAGACCGCACGGTCATACGTCGCATGAATGGAATATTAGACCACACGGTCATACGTCACGTGAATGGAATATTAGACCACACGGTCACACGTCACATGAACGGAATATTAGAACACACGGTCATACGTCGCATGAATGGAATATTAGACCACACGGTCATACACTTGTGGACTGGAACATTGGACAGCACAGTCATCCACCAGTGGATTGGTATGTTAGATCGCACTGTCACCGACTAGAGAATGGATTATTCGTAGTCTCCATCAATGAATAAAAATGAACTCGTAACTAGAGAAATTCATCATATGATGGCAGTTACTCAAATGGTATTTTAAAACGTCCAAATGGTACGTTTTAAATGGTAATTTTAATTTTTTTAAATGGTAATTCAAAACGTCCTGTCCAAATATAACAGTAAAATGGGCATGGCTAAAAAAAATCTTGACAATTGTCAAAAGCTAGAAACTTCCGTCTTTGAACTAAAATCAATGCAAAATCTCATTGACGATTCAGGCCAGTGCATTTTACAATAGTTATCAAATCCTTGCTTGAATTCAACTAATTTTTTTAATTTTGTGGACAAATATCGTATACCGACAAACAGTTAGCATTTATATGGACATGGAATACTATTGATGTATTAAACCAATCACACTCACTGTGAGTGCTCGAACCTAAAGACGCACGATCGAACCACTGCGTGAAATCGAAAGTGAGAATTACTATGGAGTGAGGAGAAGCGTCGGTGTCAACGAGGCAGTGTGACCCAACAGTGGCCAGATGGCAGCGGCGAGAAGCTTTTATAAGCCAGGTTAATAGCAGGACAACTGTGCTGATGCGTGGCCCTATAATACAGCCTGCATGATTGTATGTACAGTTGTATAGCCCCACTCTGTGGACGCCTCGAGTATTGTTGATTTTTCTAATTAAGCTGAAATGAAACATGAAGAGCTGCGCGATATTCGCCATCGGGTACATGAGTAGGAATATTTAACTTATTTAGTTAATAATCAGAATAATAATCTATTTTAGTAAACAAATTAAAGGTACGAATACTATGGATTGTCAGTAATAACAAAAATATTAAATTAAAATGATAGAGAAATAATGACTACATATAGAAAGTTCGTATAGTAATTATTCATCGTCAAGGAATATTCGTAATATTAAAATTTCCATTGCAAAGTTGCATTTTTGAGGTCAACAAATGACAAAGGTTGATGCACCGCAATTACCGTAGGCCATCACTTCCCGCTTCCGCCTGCAATTA
>NW_025943837.1:0-961 GCF_000764305.2 Hyalella azteca | reverse complement strand
AACTGCATCCATAACAACCAAATAAATAAATTTGAACGAGTTTATCATATATAAAGTTTGCTATCCTAAATAACTGCGGAGAGAGCGTCGGCCACAGACGCGCCGCAGGAGGGATAGAGCGCCGAGCAGTCGCCGTGGTAGCGGCCGCTGTACTCCGCTCTGCTGTACTCGTCCTGCTCTGAACTCGCCTCCGAGAACGTCATGATTCTGAGGGAAATTTGGCGGAGATTTGATTTTGATGGAGATATTATTACTGGTTTGTACACTAGTTATAATTACAAATGATATGCTATAAATTGTCGTTCAATACAGCTCATTCACATTTCGTCGAAACGTATGAACTAAAGAATAACATACGTTTAAAAATTACTTTTTAAAGACAACACTTCTAAAGAATCCAGTGTCTCCAATGTTACAGATATACAGGGTGTCCCAAAAAAACGATACCCAACTTTGAATGGCTGTAACTCGAAAAGTAAGAGTTAAAAAAATTTGAAAGGTCAGAATTTGTTCCCTATGTTTTTCTCCATCTCTCCACCAAAAATCAGACAGATCGATGTAGCCATAAGCGTTTGATAGAACTTTCAGTGACGTGTGCTAAAATCGTGCTTGCGCAAAGTTTTAGCAAGATCATTTTGCATACTCATTACGTTGTCTTGACATGTTTTCTTTCCGCTGTTTGATTTTTAGCGCATTTTCTCATTTATGAAAAAAATGTACTATTGTGCTCGCCATGTCCGTCTGTTCGTCCGTCCGTCTGCCCGTCTGTCTGTCCGTCTGTCTGTCTGTCCGTGACTTCATGTTTTCGTCGACGAGAAAATGCGCTCTCTGTCACTCACTGCAGCGAGTACTGAGTTCCATTTTTTGTATCTTTGGTGAGACAAAAACATGGCAATCTTTGGTGAGAGGCAATCATGACAATCTTTGGTGAGACACAATCATGACAATCTTTGGTGAGAGA
>NW_025943836.1:35675-43709 GCF_000764305.2 Hyalella azteca | reverse complement strand
GGGTGGAGGATACCGTGGAGCATTTTCTCCTAGCATGCACGCAGTACCGCCTGGAACGTCAGGTGCTGATCAATAGTACCCAAGCCTTGGGTGTCCAGCATCCATCTGTTCGGATACTTCTTGGAGGAGGCAACTTTTGCAGAAATGTTCAGCATGCAATAATTAGAGCAACAGTCATCTATTTAAAACAGATAAATCGCCTGGCTTCTCTGTACTGCACAAGTATCATCTTGGTTTGAGCTCAGATCCAAAGCTATAAGCCCATTGAATAAGATCTCAAAGAACCAGTGAAATAATACTGAAACTTTCCAAGTAAATCCTGCTGAGTCCAGGTGTAACAAGTGGTCATCAGGCAGCTACTTCCTCACCTTCAAGCTGCTAACAACAACAACAACGAAGACCACCACTGCCCTGGATGTAATGGATGATTCCTGCCTTCCGGAACGTAGCCTTCAACACTTCAAGCCCTCCGTATCTAGGCCGTGGGTCGAACCAGCCCTCGGTCGAACGGCCACTTGTCGGAGGACGATAGATTTTTGAACAGAACTATGCTATCTGAAACCTAACCTCAGATGCGGTGAACGCAAAATTACGTAATTTAACGATGCCCGGAAGTCAGATTCGATCCGCGGCCTGCCGGGCCTGGTGGTGCACGGCAGGTGCCAGGTGTTGGTCAAGGCTGGAAGAGGACAAAGCCAAGTGGTGCACGGCTGATTTGTGGATATCCAGATTCCAGAGACAGAGAGATCCAAGGCGTTCGATTCAGCCTCATTCAGGGCTTATTGGTGCACAAAATTGGTGGTGCACGGCTGACGGCTGCGCTCCCTCGCCGTTCGACCGAGGGCTGGCCCGGCTGGGAGAGCCGAGAAAGTCAGCTGCGTTCATAGGGATGCATGCCAGAGGCCAGCATATCTTTCATCCTCCTTTCCGTGCGTAAGCCTGCTAAAGGGCAGAGTAGACTAAGGGATTAAATGTTAAAAGCCAAAAGTACAAATCCCCTTCATGGAAATTAACCAGCAAGCTATTGAGAAGTAAACCACCCCCACCAATACAATCGCTCTATGCTGTATTGAAAACCGTCCAACAGCTCTATCCCATGACCCATGCCGTCTAACCTAATCACAATTTTTGGTAAGCAACTCCCTACAACATACCGCTGTTGATACACAGCCAGCACTCCAGCCCATTCGTTTGTCGCAGCTGTTTTCCTCCGGCATAACTCTACCTCCACGCATACCCCATCTTCCCGCCTTTTTTTCACTGACTGCCAGTGCCGGACGGCTCTTCTTAGTTTCTGCTCACTTGACTGCATTAAGCTATGAAAAGAGGATCTATAGGAGTTGTAAACTAACCTAACCTAACTTAACCTAATCTAATTCGGATAAGCATCAAAGGTCTGTGAGAAAAGCCTCCAGTTAGTCATGCGATAATGGTGGAGAGTTGGGGTAAGTGTGGGGGAAGAAGATGCTGAGGGATACTAGTAAGGCAGGGAAACAGTTAACAGTGATGTGGGGTCAACGTATTGTGGATTAAGCAAGGTGATGACGCATTACCGTTTGGTATAGTTCACATTTGCGACAATGCAGTGTGCCTTGTGGTCAGCGGACACTTAGGATAACAGCATGTGTAAGAAGTGATGGTATGGGTTATAAAGCATTGGAGAACAACGTATTGACCGTTAACTATGTGGAGTAGCAGCTTGTGTGCTGAAGCAGTGTTGGTTTAAAGTTTGTGTGGTGAGATAGGTCAATTGACTACAGCTGCTTAGGTGCCAGGATGACTGGATGACAATATCTATAGCATTTAGATGGTTGATGTTGGCTCCAGGGCTGATTTGAGCGTTAATTTGCTGGTCTATGGCTGCGCACCCCGTTCATATGGTAAACACCTTAAGATTGTGCTCTGTATCTGTGAGAGTGGTGTTCATGCAGTAAACATCAATTCATCAATTGACTTTGCTCTGAAATTAACGTATCAAAGTTTATTTGTGACTAACGTGATTATCGTGAATACTCATATTTCCGCAAACCTTTTTTTTTAATTCTTAAGGGGACTGTCTACCCTAAAATTGTCAATTTTGGCGTTTTCCGGTTTTTGTGCTCGTCTTAAAGCTTACTTTTTGATGCATCCAACGGTACCAGAATCATCCCTCTACGTCAAAATGATTTCGAAACAGCCCCCCGAAGGGAGGGAGTTTTTAGAGCCCTTCACAAAAGCCTATGGGATTAATTAGAAGGCTAGACACACTAAAAAAGAACGTCTGACGTAAAGCGGCCAATTATGGCATTAGCCGGTGCTTATGCTCATCTTGAAGCTTACTTTCTGACACTTCCATTGGTGGCAAAATCATCTTTCTACCTCCATTTTTACGTTCACCACGCCCCTTGGAACGGGGGGCGGTGGGGGGCGGCCTTAACAAATTCCTAAGGCATTAATTACGGGGCGTGACTTGATATACTGCCAGCTGCAGCCAGATCTTTCAGTGCCGATCATGACAACGAGGTGAGAGGTGTGCAGCCACTTGCTCTATGCCTTCCTCACTTAGTTTTAAGGCTTAGTTTCGGTATGTTGGCTACGTTAAGACTCTTTTACGTCATTTTACGTGCCGCCCGGCAGTTTTTTGGGCGTGGTGTAAACCTCCGATTGGACTCACAGCAAACCTATCTCCTCCTACAGTTTTCAAGCCACAGCAATGATGTTGCCGCGTGTCTCCCGCGGGTGAGGCAAACACGTTGCCTACTTCTACTTGATAGGTTGGCAACAACCTACTTAAGGAATGGATAATGATGAGACTAAAATTTATCTTTTATTATGGACAAATAGGACAGAATTTAAATTGCCGTTCAAGTAAATGGCTCTTGGTTATGAAATGAGCACGTATGGTGCATAGGTGACTGGAGAATGTCAGTATATACCTAAAGAGTTTCAGAGCATAGGACTAACAAGCATAGGAGTTAAGGAACTAAGGAGAATAGGAAACATGGAGCGTAGGAGCATGGACTAACGTACATAGGAGCATGGACAAGATGCATATTGGATCTGCCATAAAAGAAAGTAAAACTTATTAATTTTATGCATCATAGCCCTAAGACTATAAGATAAAGAATTGGATTAAATATGAACAAGCATTAATTAACAAGCAGAAAAACAGTAATAATCAAGAACCTTAATAATGACTTCTTAGAGCAACTGTGTTGCTTATGGATGCAGAAAAAGTAATCAAGCAAACTTATATTGCAGCAAACAGCTTAATGAAGAATCTGTCTCTTATACACATCTAGATGTGTATAAGAGACAGCTGCATGGTCGCAACTGAACTGAGTGGACGAAAAACTTCATAGCCCGCGCACCATATTGCGCATGGCGCCACCTTCCTAGGACTAATGGCCGCCACGTGGCGCGCAATTCAAATAAGTAAGTTCCCGCGCCGCACCCTGTATTTGCAGGAGTACCTCTTTCTAAAGTACCCCTTTTTAGCCGTTTTCTATGAATTTCACGTTTTCTATCAATTTTGTCGAAAAATTCATACGAGCAAAATGTTATTGTTTTTACATTTTACGTATGTATGGGAAGTTTCATGATGATCGGATAATAACTAGAAGTTTTTCCGGAGGGTAGCCGGTCCCTTTAAGAACCCGGCTGGCTCTCTCGCCCCCTCCCCCTTCCTCTTCTCTACATGAGAAGAGGTAATAGGTAGGAGAAGGCCTGCGAGCCAGCTTAATTTTTCATATTCTAGTAGGCAAAACTAAAATTTTTGTTAGCTATTATTGTCTCTGATTCCTGTTGTATTGTATTCTGCATTAACTGTGTCCCTTTCTGTTACAAAGTCATTGTGCGTTTGTGTTTATTATCTTTGTCATTATATTATTATTTGTATGTTCAAAATTCTTGTCAATATAATTTAATAGCTGTGTGTGTCCAAGAAGACCAAGACCATGTCAGAAACTGACTCTGACATGCCCGAGGATGACGAGGACATAATCCCAGAAATGCCATCACAAAACAGTGATGTCAATGTACTCCTTCAGCCTAGCCTTCCACTAATGAGAGATATGGAAACCAACAAATTACCCTCAACCGGACGGCTCTGGCCTCCGGCCTGTCCACTGTGCAGAGAGTGGATGAATATTGCAAGATCTTTGGAGACGCTTCAGTAGCAAAATTTATGCCTTCAGAAGATCTTGCTGACACATTTAGATTGAAATTCTTGCATTTAATATACTTGTCAGTCTTCGGCCAACTATTTAGAAAGAAAGTAAGGTTTCCGGTACATTGGATGGATCGGAATGCAGTAAAGCTTGTCCGGAAATCGGTTGCGATGAGTTCCTACCAAAAAATGTAAATAAAATGTAGTTGCGGTCACATTAGAGCAGTCAGACTGCATCATCACATGTTCAGTTGACACTTGCTCTACAATCGGACTGTTTTTAGGATAAAATTAGTTATTTGGGGTAACACATGCATGCAACCTTGTAAATAAGTTCGTGGCTTGTAAATAGTTTTTCATTACTCAGCATAAATGGCTTTTCATTAAAAATTACCCGGCAACGCATCTCGAAAATGGTTGGCGACGCTTTGGGCTTAAAAACCCACATATTGGCAACGCTGCTTCCACCTTCTGCACCCTGGCGGCCTGTGACTGAACTGCGCTGTTGTGGTGAGCGCTTTGTGTCAAAAGCCATGAAGATGCCCGGCTGCGTTACGCTTGGGAAGGTACGGTATATGAATAGCACTGTGGACTTGGGCTATGCTGACCTCTAGCTATCCACCCAATTTTTTGTGGTACGGCAGACGATGCTAGGCCATTCGATCGCCCGCTGTTTCTCCTGATGGCTGATTGGTCTAATTCAATTGATTCATTCTGTCTGGTGACTTTCGGCTGCCTATGGCTATACGATTGTCCTGAAGTGTTGAAGGCTACATTCCGACGGTTCCGGAAGGCAGGAATCGAATCTTGATGGTCCATTACCTTGAACATCCAGGGCAGTGACCCATTTTTTTCTGAAATATTGCAGCTCTAATATCATATAATTTTAGCAGTTATGAAATCCCACGGCTCTAATGTCATGTATTTTTGTTTGCTTGAAAAAATCTTGGTTTGCACTCCGCAGTTCGCAGACATGTTGTTTCATAAAATTTTCAACTTCCGCAATCTGCACTACTTCAACAATCCTGCCAAAATATCCTGCACAATTTAACAACTACAAGTCAACCGTTTCCTTATAGGTTGTGTAGTTGCGAACACGTCTGAGCAGTGTAAGGGTAAAGGGGGAGGGTGGCATCATGTTTGAGTCAGATGCCAATGGCAATATGCCTAGATTAATTAACTGTTATTGAACAAATTGCTGAGTGCCCTAATTGGGAAAAATGTGACTTCAGATAGATTTGTATGCTCGTTATGAACTCCGCAGATAGCTTAGACTGCAAAAAATTGGCACTAATTCTGCAGGATGCACAAAATAAACAATGAAATAAAATAAATAAAAAAAATTTTAAAACCACGTTTTCTTAACGGACAAAAAAGAAAAACATTTACTCTTACACAACATTTAAGTTATGTAAAATGTTATGTAAGAGTAAATGTTTTTCTCTTTTGTCCATTAAGAAAACGTGATTTTTAAAAGTTTTTTAATTTATTTTATTTCACTATTTTTAGTTATGTAAAAACCAGAAAAACGTGGTTTTTAAAAATATTTTTTATATTTATTTATTTTCTACTTTTTAGTTAGCAATTTTAGCAATTCAAATCAATTTCCAGGGTTGGCAAGTGTGGATGTTTGAGAAAAAACTTAATTCCAAACCATGAATTTTTAGTGTTTTTTTTATTTAAAAAAATTTACAAATTTTTTTTTTTTAAATTATTATTTCTGATGATCAAATCTTGAATTGTTAGGCAGCATAAGCATGCATGCCAAATTTCAACTTACTAGGATGTTTAGAAGTGCTCTAAATTAAGGTTTGAATTTTTGATGACAGACGGACACGAAACGAAGTCAAGAAAAACGTGGTAATGAAGTCTAACCCCACAGTGCAATCAAAAGAGTGAAATCAGCATAAAGTTGAAAGCCAGTCAGTAAAGTATGCCAGATGTGTGACCAAGAACCAGGCATAGAATATATCTACTTGGCAAGCCGTGACTGGATTTTTCGAGCTGTAGTGTTATGGGTTTGCCAGCTGTGATTCCAATTCTTCGAGCCAAGATTCCATTTCTTCAAGCTGAGGATTCTATATTTCGGCCATGAAAAGTCATTTATAAGCCGCAAACTTATTTTCAAAGTCCCGTGCATGTGTTTCCCCCAAATCTCTAATTTTACTCTAAAAACAGTCATTAAGCAACAACACTAACTCTCTAACCCGCTCTGACGTGACTGCAACTACATGATCTTCATGGAAATATTTTGGATGTTGAAACGACTGTTTGCAAAGTGCAAACCGTGATTTTTTTTCAATCAAATAAAATACATAACCTTAGAGCCACAATGTTTCTTACCTATGGATAGCCATGATATTTCAGAAAAAATAGGACTTTTCCAGCCCTGAGCCTTTTAGTCTTAGACTCATAGGACCATTGGGTGATGCTGGATGATGTTTCAAACGAAGACCATGTTGAAGCTTAAACATTAGCTGGCTATAATGATGCCTCCACAGTACAATTCGATAGTTAATTTAAAAGAACATAGTATTTTGAAATTTTTTACCATTCCACAGCTCACTACATGACACTAGCACCACCTCTCACAAGACACAACCACCCAGGCATGCACTAAGTAAACAAAAGACAGCATCACCAACAACAATAGTTGAACCAATAAGAAATTTGAATTTTTCAAAATAAATAAAGTATGTATTGCAGTCAGGTTTCAAGTCATTAAATGCATAAAAACTATTGAAAAGGTATGTATTGGCTAATATTCAATGCTGTTAACATGAAGAAACTTTAAAGTACCGGTATCTCTCTTATCATATACCTATACTTGGTAAGTAAATTATAATTTGGCTACCATCAACCGGGGCTACTCGGGACTGGCAAGGTAACTTGGGACAGTCCTCCAACACGGCATAAAACTGTTTAAGTAGCAAAACTAATTGGAATATTGCAAAACTAAATATAGTGGCATAAACGTCAACATTTTTCCTATCTATGTAGTATAAAGAAAGTCAAAAAAGTACTACATTTACTAGCTTTGAAAAATTCCTGAAAAAAAATGGTGAAAAATGCTATTTTAAAAAGTTACTTCTGCTAAGGTCTGTTGTAAAAAAAATATTTGCTGTATTAAAAAATTTTACTTACATAAAAGTTGCACCCAGGTGTTGGCTTATAACTTTATTTGCAGAATTTACATACCTCAATCCAAAGAATTTCTGCACGGCGGGGCTACTCGGGACACCCCTCTGGGGCTATTCAGGACACCCCCAAAAATGCATATACAGTAGAACCTCAGTAAGCAAAGGCTCCAGTTAAGGAAAAAATAGATTAAATACAAAGAATATTGATTACATTTACCTTGCTCGGCAAAAAAAATTTCACTTATCAAAAAATTAGTGCATCATCGGTCATCACAAAATTGTGCATAGAATGTCACATATAGAATTGTGCACCAGGCGTCATAGAATGAAAAGCAATTGACCGAAACTATGATTTATTTCTGCAAAACATATGATGGTTGTCATTAAAACATTCCTTTCTGTTTCAGGTATGTTTTTTACAATCTTTTTTTATGGTAAATTCACTTAACCCCAGGGTTGGCGATTTTTTTTATTTTTTTAAAAAAATCAAAAAAATCAAAAATCAATGATTTTTTTTATTTTTTCATGATTTTTTTGATTTATTTGATTTTTTTGATTTTTTCAACTTTTTTGTCTTTTTGAAGTGTTCTTTTTTATGTTGCAATTAGCCCACTAACAATAACAGTATATGGATCATAATGGATGGCTAAAAAGGGCACTTATTGCCTTCAATATTGGCCAACAGGCCAAGGTGGTGTTTACCACTTAGGGATTTTTGGGTAAACAATTATTGGTACTATGTCTATT